>NC_135953.1:6820368-6885480 GCF_053455715.1 Rhinoraja longicauda | reverse complement strand
AAACTGCGATCATTCATACGCTTCATGCATTGAGTTTATTGCAGAAAATTAATTATGAAATTTTAGAACTGGTGTAACCTTGATGGATCCAATTTCACATAATTGAATCCTATTTAAATAAACCTTGTTGTATTATTTTGCATACACTGCGAGCGATTGTTTAACAGATGATAAATCATGTGTTTTTTATTTACTTGCGACAGATTTTCAGAGAGACTCATAGAGTTTAGACCAGTGCCAAGTCTAGTGGCGCACTGTATCACTCTATGACTGTATGACTCTAAGATCCCGCAACACAATTATGAAGGCAATATTTAGATTTTTTAGATTTAGAGATACAGCGCAGAAACAGGCCCTTCGGCCCACCGAGTCCGCGCCGCCCAGTGATCCCCGCACATTAATACGATCCTACACACACTAGGGACAATTTTTACATTTACCCAGTCAATTAACCTACAAACCTGCACGTCTTTGGAGTGTGGGAGGGAACCGAAGATCTCAGAGAAAACCCACGCAGGTCACGGGGAGAACGTACAAACTCCGTACAGACGGCGGCCGTAGTCGTGATCAAACCTGAGTCTCCGGCGATGCATTCGCTGTAAGGCAGCAACTCTACCGCTGCGCCACCGTGCCGGATTTTCCACCTCTCAGCGATTGTCACAAAAACAGTTTATTTGGTCCGCAATCTTTTTGAGTGCTTTGTGCAAATTCCTGGTTTTCAATTGATTGATTGAAAGATACAGGTTGGCAACAGGGCCCTCCGCTCAGCAAGTCCTCTCTGACCGTCAATCACCCGTTCACACTAGTTCACCAAAACCCACAAACACAACTGCCCTGGCAGACCCATAGTTTCTGCCTGCTCCTGTCCCACGGATATGATTTCCACGCACCTCGACTCCATCCTATCCCCCCCTGGTCCAATCTCTCCTGACCTATGTCCAAGACACCTCGCGTGCCCTTCCTCTCTTTAATGACTTCCGATTTCCGAGCCCCCGCTCTTTCATCTTTACCGTGGGCATTCAGTCACTCTACACCTCCGTCCCCCACCAGGAAGGCCTTAAAGCCCTCCGTTTCTTTCTCGACTCCAATTTCCCTCTACTAACACTCTACTCCGCCTAGCGTAGCTGGTCCTCACCCTCAACAACTTCTCCTTCGACTCCTCCCAATTCCTCCAAGTCCAAGGCGTAGCTGTGGGCTCCCGCCTGGGCCCCAGCCATGCCTGCCTCTTTGTAGGGCACGTTGAACAATCCCTGTTCCAGGCGTACACTGGCCCTATCCCTGAACTCTATCTCCGTTACATTGACGACTGCATTGGTGCTACCTCCTGCACCCATTCAGAACTCATGGACTTCACCACCAATTTTCATCCTGCACTCAAATTTACTTGGACCATCTCCGACACCTCCCTCCCCATTCTTGATCTCACAGTCTCCATCACAGGAAATGGACGTCTATTGCAAAGCTGCTGACTCCTACTAATATCTCGACTACACTTCTTCCCACCCTGTTTCCTGCAAAGACTCTATTCCTTACTCCCAATTCCTCCGTCTACGCCGCATGTGCCCAAGATGAGGTGTTCCATACTAGAACATCCGAGATGTCCTCATTCTTTAGGGAACGGGGGTTCTCCCCTCTCCCATCATAGACGAGGCCCTCACTCGTGTCTCCTCGGTACCCCGCAGCTCTGCCCTTGCTCCCCCTCCCCCTAGTCACTACAGAGACAGAGTCCCCCTCGTCCTCACTTCCACCCCATCAGCCGTCACATACAACACATAATCCTCCAAAAATTCCGCCACCTCCAACGGGATCCAACCACTAGTCACATTTACCCATCTCCACCCCTTTCCGCTTTCCGCAGAGACTGCTCCTCGTGCAACTCCCTGGTTAACTCGTCCCTTCCCACCCAAACCACCCCCCTCCCCTGGTACCTTCCCCTGTAACCGCAGAAGATGCAACACCTGTCCCTATACCTCCTCCCTCGACTCTGTCCAGGGACCCTGACAGTCCTTTCAGGTTAGGCAGAGGTTCACTTGCACCTCCTCCAACCTCATCTACTGTCTCCGTTGTTCAAGATGTGGACTCGTACATCGACGAGGCCAAACGCAGACTGGGCCATCGTTTTTCTCTGAACACCTTCGCTCAGCCCGCCTGAACCTACCTGATCTCCCAGTTGCTGGACACTTCCATTCTCCTTCCCATTCCCACACTGACCTTTGTGTCCTCGGTCTCCTCCATTGTCAGAGTGAGGCTGAACGTAAATTGGAGGAACAGCATCTCATATTTCGCTTGGGCAGCTCACAACCCAGTGGTATGAATATTGATTTCTCTCACTTCAGGTAGCCCCGGCATTCCCTCTCTCTCCATCCCTCCCCCACCCAAGTCACACCAGCTTCTCATTTTCACCCAGCAAACAGCTAACAATGGCCTGTTTCCTTTATCATCGTTACATTTTTTTGCATATCTTTAATTCATTGTTCTTTATCTCTCTACATCATCGTCCATATATCATTTCCCTTATCCCTAACCAGTCTGAAGAAGGGTCTCAACCCGAAACATCACCCATTCCTTCTCTCCAGAGATGCTGAGATACTCTGGCCTTTTGTGTCTGTCTTTGGTTTAAACCAGCATCTGCAGCACCTTCCTACACACCAGTTCTGTGTTGTCCAACTTTCTCATCCGCTCCCAATAGACAATAGACAATAGACAATAGACAATAGGTGCAGGAGGAGGCCATTCAGCCCTTCGAGCCAGCACCGCCATTCAATGCGATCATGGCTGATCACTCTCAATCAGTACCCCGTTCCTGCCTTCTCCCCGTACCCCCACACTCCGCTATCCTTAAGAGCTCTATCCAGCTCTCTCTTGAAAGCATCCAACGAACTGGCCTCCACTGCCTTCTGAGGCAGAGAATTCCACACCTTCACCTTCTCTAACTGGACACTTGGGGCAATTTACAAAGAGCCAATTAACCTGCAGACCCTCACGTCTTCGGGACGTGGGGAGGAAGCCAGAACACCCGGAAGAAACCCACGGGTAATCGATAGGCTGAAGGGCCTGTCTCCATGCTGTATCTCTGAACTAAACTAAAGTATTGCATTTGGAGCTCGCACTTTCTCATTGGGGGCCAAATGGCCTCCTTCATATACAAAACAAATCAAAATTATTTTCATAGAGTCATAAAGCACGGACACAGACTCTTCGGCCCAACTTATCCATGCTGCCACCAAGATGCCCCATCACCACTGGTCCCACCTGCCTGCGTTTGGCCCACATCCCTCTAAACATTTTTCCATCCATGTACCTGTCCAAGTATCTTTTAAATGCAAGGTGCACACAAAATGCTGGAGTTACTCAGCGGGTCAGGCAGCATCTCGGGAGAGAAGGAATGGGTGACCTTTCTGGTCGAGACCCTTCTTCAGACTGATGTCAGGGGAGGGGGCGGGACACAGATAGACAATAGACAATAGACAATAGGTGCAGGAGGAGGCCATTCGGCCCTTCGAGCCAGCACCGCCATTCAATGTGATCATGGCTGATCATTCTCAATCAGTACCCCGTTCCTGCCTTCTCCCCATACCCCCTGACTCCGCTATCCTTAAGAGCTCTATCTAGCTCTCTCTTGAATGCATTCAGAGAATTGGCCTCCACTGCCTTCTGAGGCAGAGAATGCCACAGATTCACAACTCTCTGACTGAAAAAGGTTTTTCCTCATCTCCGTTCTAAATGGCCTACCCCTTATTCTTAAACTGTGGCCCCTTATTCTGGACTCCCCCAACATTGGGAACATGTTTCCTGTCTCTAACGTGTCCATCCCCTTAATAATCTTATACGTTTCGATAAGATCTCCTCTCATCCTTCTAAATTCCAGTGTATACAAGCCTAGTCGCTCCAGTCTTTCAACATATGACAGTCCCGCCATTCCGGGAATTAACCTAGTAAACCTACGCTGCACGCCCTCAATAGCAATGGTCAGATAGGATGTAGTAGGAGACAGGAAGACTAGTGGGAGAACTGGGAAGGGGGAGGGGGATAGAGAGGGGAAGCAAGGACTATCTGAAGTTGGAGAAGTCAATGATCGTACCGCTGTGGTGTAAACTACCCAAGCAAAATATGAGGTGCTGCTCCTCCATTTTGCGCTGGGCCTCACTCTGACAATGGAGGAGGCCCAGGACAGAAAGGTCAGATCCTCCAACTCTGTCCAGTTTAGTTTTACTTTAGTTTCTTTACTAACCACCTCCTCTGCCAGCTCGTTCCATGTACCCATCACCCTCTGCGTGAAGAAGTGGCCCCTCAGGTTCCTATTAAACCTTTCCCCTCTCACCTGAAACCTTTTCATGTTCTTAAAAATTGAATGTTTGTCCAAAGGGCTTCTTTCACTCAGAGGGCTACTGCAAAGGTCTAACCGGAGCACTATTCAGTAATGACCTTCAAACACAACTTATAGTTACAATAATAGCCCGTCTTCTGCTGTTGACGAATGCGTGCTACACAATAACTTGTTGAACTCAGAACTTCTGAGTTTCAGTTCTATTGAATTCAAGGGGGTAGAGTTTTCAAATGGTAGTTCAGGGTGATGATGACTCTTTGTTAAGTATTCAGTGCTTACAATGAAGACAAAATCAAAGTCAGTTCCTCCTCCGGAATATTTTTATCAATGGAGACATCTCCGACCGAACGTCAAAAGGATCGATCTCCCCCTTCAGAATTACAAGATGAAGTTGATTGAAGACAGAATCAAGAGAGTTTCATTGTTACCCTCACCACAAGTCACGAGTTTGTACATTGATAAGTTATCAAGGGATATGGGGAGAAGGCAGGCACGGGTTACTGATTGTGGATGATCAGCCACGATCACAATGAATGGCGGTGCTGGCTCGAAGGGCCCAATGGCCTCCTCCTGCACCTATTTTCCATGTTTAGTGGTAGTGTACGGGTGATCTTTGATCGGCGCGGACTCGGATTGGGCGATGGGCCTATTTCCGCGCTGTATCTCTAAGGTCTAAACATAGAACAGTACAGCATAGGAACAGGCCCTTCAGCCCACTTTGAACATGTTGAACATAGTGACAATTAATCTAATCTCTTCCGACTGCACATGAACCATGTCCCCCAGGTGGTCTCCCCAATTGTAAGATGAAGTTACTTAAAGTTACAGCGTTCAATGTTCATACCGTTGTAAGCTATCCGAGCAAAATATGAGGGTTTATTATTTAGTGATTCCCTGTTTAATTTAGTTTAGAGATACAGCGCGGAAACAGGCCCTTCGGCCCACCAGGTCCGCGGCGACCAGCAATCCCCGCACATTAACACTATCCTACACCCATTAGGGACAATTTTTACATTTACCTAGCCAATTAACCAACAAACCTGTACGTCTTTGGACTGTGGGAGGAAACCGAAGATCTCGGAGAAAACTCACGCAGGTCACGGGGAGAACGTACAAACTCCGTACAGACAGCGCCCGTAGTCGTCGATCGAACCCGGGTCTCCGGCGCTGCATTCGCTGTAAGGCAGCAACTCTACTGCTGCACCACCGTGCCGCCCGAGAGGGGGAAGAACAATGGAGGATCCGGCGTGGGGGGGGGGGAACACAATGGAGGACCCTTTGTAACTTTGTCAGCGCCCTTATGTGGCGACTATTTGGATACCTTGGGTATGCAAGCAAGCAAAGAATCTCACTGTGCCTTGTCACGTGTGACAATAAAGTCTTCCATTCCACTATGTTCCAACTCTGGCCGGCAGTCAGTGTATCATACATCACCTAAGATAGAGACAAAATGCTGAAAGACTGAAGAAGGGTCTCGACACAAAATGCGGAATTCTCTGCCACAGAGGGCAGTGGAGACAATCCACTGGACGAATTTATAAGAGAGTTAGACAGAGCTCTAGGGGCTAGCGGAATCAAGGGATATGGGGAGCAGGCAGGCACGGGTTACTGATTGTGGATGATCTGCCATGATCACAATGAATGGAGGTGCTGGCTCGAAGCGCCAAATGGCCTCCTCCTGCACCTATTTTCTATGTTTCTATGTCACCCACTCCTTCTCTCCAGAGCTGCTGCCTGTCCCCACTGAGTTACTCCAGCATTTTGCGTCCTATCTTCGGGGTAAACCAGCACCTGCAGTTCCTTCCCGCACACCTGGAGTAGACGACAGCTTCACTCTTACTCCTTTTTACATTATTCACGCCACTCAGTGGGATTGTTATCCTGTGGCTCACTCCTCTCATGCATGCGATCCAAAGCACTAACAAGGTTGGTAAATCTGCAATCTGATACCTTAGCAATACAAACAAAACCGCCTCATTAGCAAGTTATTTCTGCCCTGAAGACACAATAACCCCTTCCTCGATCGTACACGCAAATCTTTTTCTCTCTATAATTAACGTCTCATTAAGAAAATAACACTCCCAGTAATTGCATATTATAAAGCTGCATCTTCCTGCAGTGTTTTTTTTATTTTCAGATTATTACAAACTTGAAAAAATACCTGTTTTTCCCATTTCATCTTAGAATAGACATGATGCTGGCAGTGTGTTCCCTGGAAAAGACTTTGAGCAAACAACAAAAAGCTTATCATAGTTCTCCGGGAAACGTCCCAAATCAGAACGCAGGTCGAGAGAAAATAACGGTGGCGCAGCGTAGAGTTGCTGCCTTACAGCGAATGCAGCGCCGGAGACCAGGGTTCAATCCCGACTACGGGCACTGTCTGTGCAGAGTTTGCACGTTCTCCCCGTGACCTGCGTGGCTTTTCTCCGAGATCTTTGGTTTCCTCCCACACTCCAAAGATGTACAGGTTTGTAGGTTAATTGACTGGGTAAAATGTAAAAATTGTCCCTAGTGGGTGTGGGATAATATTAATGTGCGGGGATCGCTGGGGCGGCGCGGACCCGGTGGGGCCGAAGGGCCTGTTTCTGCGCTGTATCTCTGAACTAAACTAACCATAGGGGAATTGTGGAAACAAAGAACTACAGATGTGTGGGAAGGAACTGCAGATGCTGGTTTAAACCGAAGATAGACACAAAATGCTGGAGTAACTCAGCGGGACAGGCAGCATCTCCGGAGAGAAGGAATGGGTGACGTTTCGGGACGAGACCCCTTTTGGATGGTTTATACCAAAGATAGACATAAAGCGCTGGAGTAACTCAGCGGGTCGGATAGCATCTCCGGAGTTCAAGGACAAGTGAAAGTTTGGGTTGGGATCTTTCTTCAGACTCCGAGATCTGAAGAAGGGTTCCGATCCAAACTGTCACCTATCCTTTATCTCCAGAAATGCTGCCTGACCCGCTGAGTTACTCAATCTCCTTGTGCCTATCGTAACTATCAGGAAATGTTGTACCGTAGCTAGATTCATGGAACATGGAACATAGAACATGGAACAGTACAGCACAGGAACGGGCCTAACAAGATGCCAAAACAAACTCTTATCTGCCTGCACGTGATACATATCCCGACATTCTGAGGGATATTCTTGCTATTGAGGGCGTGCAGCGCAGGTTTACTAGGTTAATTCCCGGAATGGCGGGACTGTCATATGTTGAAAGACTGGAGCGACTAGGCTTGTATACACTGGAATTTAGAAGGATGAGAGGGGATCTTATCGAAATGTATAAGATTATTAAGGGGTTGGACACGTTAGAGGCAGGAAACATGTTCCCAATGTTGGGGGAGTCCAGAACAAGAGGCCACAGTTTAAGAATAAGGGGTAGGCCATTTAGAATGGAGATGAGGAAAAACTTTTTCAGTCAGAGAGTTGTGAATGTGGAATTCTCTGCCTCAGAAGGCAGTAGAGGCCAATTCTCTGAATGCATTCAAGAGAGAGCTAGATAGAGCTCTTAAGGATAGCGGAGTCAGGGGTATGGGGAGAAGGCAGGAACGGGGTACTGATTGAGAATGATCAGCCATGATCACATTGAATGGCGGTGCTGGCTCGAAGGGCCGAATGGCCTCCTCCTGCACCTTTTGTCTATTGTCTATTCTCTCCATATCTACACCAATCAACCAATACATTATGACCACTGACAGGCGAAGTGAATAACATTGATTATCTTGTTGCAATGGCACCTGTCAAGGGGTGGGATATATTAGGCAGCAAGTGAACAGTCAGTTCTTGAAGTTGATATGTTGGATGCAGGAGAAATGGGCAGGAGTAAAGACCTGAGCAACTTTGACAAGGGCCAAATTGTCATGGCCAGACGACTGGGTCAGAGCAGCTCTGAAACGGCAAGGCTTGTGGGGTGCTCCCGGTCAGCAGTGGTGAGTACCTACCGACAGTGGTCCGAGGAGGGACAAACCACAAACCGGTGACAGACAGGGTGTTGGGCGCCCAAGGCTCATCGATGCGCGAGGGCAACGAAGGCTATCCCGTCTGGTCCGAACCGACAGAAGGTCGACTGTGGCACGTCACAGAAAATGTTAATGGTGGTCACGGGAGGAATGTGTCACAATACACAGTGCATCGCACCCTGCTGCGTATGGGGCTGCACATGGAGGACCAACAGCATATTAGGCCGGTGGTCATGATGTTTTGGCTCATCGGGTCATAATGTTTTGGCTGATGGGTTAATGTGCCTATTGAAGTTTGTAAAATTATCAGCGGCAATCAATCTGATACTACGAGACATCAATACAATAAACCAAATGATAGTGGCGTTTAAGAGGCTTTGAGATTGGCACATGAAAATGAAGGGAATAGAGATGTACGGATCATGTACAGGCAGATGAGATCGGGTAAACCTGGCATCATGTCCAGCACAGGCATTGTGGGCCGAAGAGCCTGTTCATGTGCTGAACTGTACCATGTTCTCAGCTCAAACTCAGGTACAACAGGACGAGCAAAGTGCAGAATATATGTGTAGGAAGGAACTGCAGGTGCTGATTTAAATCGAAGGTAGACATAAAATGCTGGAGTAACTCAGCGGGACAGGCAGCACCTCTGGAGCGAAGGAATGGGTAATGATTCGGGTCGAGACCCTTCTTCAGACTGATTCAGTCTGAAGAAGGGTCTCGACACAAAACGTCACCCATTCCTTCTCTTCAGAGATGCTGCCTGTCCCGCTGAGTTACTCCAGCATTTTGTGTCTACCTTCGAGTGCAGAATATAGTTCTCTCTCTCTCTCTCTCTCTCTCTCTCTCCTCTCTCTCTCTCTCTCTCTCTCTCTCTCTCTCTCTCTCTCTCTCTCTCTCTCTCTCTCTCTCTCTCTCTCTCTTCTCTCTCTCTCTCTCTCTCTCTCTCTCTCTCTCTCTCTCTCTCTCGTAGGTGCTATTGCAATGTTTGAGAAACATGTCTAAATGGAATTTAGAAGATTGAGGGGGGATCTTATAGAAACTTACAAAATTCTTAAGGGGTTGGACAGGCTAGATGCAGGAAGATTGTTCCCGATGTTGGGGAAGTCCAGAACAAGGGGTCACAGCTTAAGGATAAAGGGGAAGCCTTTTAGGACCGAGATGAGAAAGTTTTTTTCACACAGAGTGGTGAATCTGTGGAATTTTCTGCCACAGAAGGTAGTTGAGGCCAGTTCATTGGCTATATTTAAGAGGGAGTTAGATGTGGCCCTCGTGGCTAAAGGGATCAGGGGATATGGAGAGAAGGCAGGTACAGGATACTGAGTTGGATGATCAGCCATGATCATATTGAATGGCGGTTGAGGCTCGAAGGGCCGAATGGCCTACTCCTGCACCTATTTTCTATGTTTCTAAACGTTGCAATGGTATCTGCATTAAACGTTGCAGTGGGACAGGTTTCGATGGGTATGGGGACAGGTGGGACCAGTGTAGCTGGGACATGTTGGCCGGCGTGGGCAAGTTGGGCCGAAGGGCCTATTTCCACTGTGTCAGACTCCATGCCTCTCTCTGCCACTGGCTTCCCGTCCTCTCTATCCATCCCCTCTGTCTTTCTCCGTCTTTCCTTCTCACTGTCTGCCTATCTCTCTCATTCTCTGTCTGGCAGACACTTGCGGCAGAGTCACAAAGTTCAGACTCCAGGGAGTTGGTACGCGTAACCGTAAAGCGATTAGGATCATTGCCGTACACGGGAACAGCCAGGTTTGATGCTGAGGGGCATGGTAAAGCTCAAAGCAGCACAGGTGCAGAGCGACTAAGTCTACCGTCATCATCTCTGAACGTTGTCAAAGCAGATGTGGTGTGTGCAAACCACCCCCTTTGCAAGTGCTCAGCTGTTGTTCAGTTCACTCTGTGACTCCCCCGCCTTTGAAGCCGCCGCTCGATGAGAGAAGGTCGTATGAGAGTCCTCATTTATCAGATGCACCCTTGACCCATTGAAACGTTCCCGCATTCATAAAGCTTGTTAATTCACGACAGGCATCATCCTCCCCTCTGAAAGGCAGCCCGCTGAGATCCCGCTGCAGACTCTGAGCTCTCGTGTAAGAGGGGAACTGCGAACCCGCAGGACGAGACGAAACGATGCTGGAGTAACTCGGCGGGACGGGCAGCATCTCTGGAGAGAAGCATTGGGCGACCTTCCGGGTCGAGATCCTTCTTCAGACTCTAACGAGCTCTTCCGTGGCAACACAAGTAGAGTCGCTGCCTCACAGCGCCAGACACTTGGGTTCGATCCTGACCACGGGCGCAGTCTTCACGGAGATTGTGCGTTCTCCCTGTGACCGCGTGGGTTTTCTTCGGTTTCCTCACACATAAGTCCATAAGTTATTCGAGCAGGATTAGGCCATTCTGCTCATTGTTTTACTCCACCAATGAATGATGGCAGATCTATCTTTCCCTCTCAACCCCACTGCCTTCTCCCCGTAACCCCCTGACACCCGTACTAATCAACAATCTTCATTCTCCACTTGACTTGGCCCCTACTGGGGCAATGATTTCCACTGATTCAATACACAATTGGTGCAGAGATGTTTCCTGCCTCTAACGTGTCCAACCCCTTAATAATCTTATACGTTTCGATAAGATCCCCTCTCATCCTTCTAAATTCCAGTGTATACAAGCCCAGTCGCTCCAGTCTTTCAACATATGACAGTCCCGCCATTCCGAGAATTAACCTAGTAAACCTACGCTGCACGCCCTCAATAGCAAGAATATCCTTCCTCAAATTTGGGGACCAAAACTGCACACAGTACTCCAGGTGCGGTCTCACTAGGGCCCTGTACAACTGCAGAAGGAACTAGGGCCCTATACAACTGCAGAAGGACAGTACAGCATAGAAACAGGCCCTTCAACCTACCAAGCACACGGTGACCAGCAGTCATCCCGCACACTAACACTATCCAACACACTCGGGGCAATTTGACCATTTACAGAAGCCAATTCACCCACAAACCCGCGCATCTTTGGAGTTTGTGAGGACACCGGAAAACCCAAGTGAAAGGCCTGGATAGAGTGGATGTGGAGAGGATGTTTCCACTAGTTGGAGAGTCTAGGACCAGAGGGCACAGCCTCAGAATTAAAGGACCTACCTTTAGAAATGAGATGAGGAGGAATATCTTTAGTCAGTGGGTGTTGAATTGAAAGACTGGAGCGACTAGGCTTGTATACACTGGAATTTAGAAGGATGAGAGGGGATCTTATCGAAACATATAAGATTATTAAGGGGTTGGACACGTTAGAGGCAGGAAACATGTTCCCAATGTTGGGGGAGTCCAGAACCAGGGGCCACAGTTTAAGAATAAGGGGTCAGCCATTTAGAACGGAGATGAGGAAAAACTTTTTCGGTCAGAGAGTTGTGAATCTGTGGAATTCTCTGCCACAGAAGGCATTGGAGGCTGATTCACTGGATGCATTCAAAAGAGAACTAGGTAGAGCTCTTAAGGCTAGCGGGATCAAGGGATAAGGGGAGAAGGCAGGAACGGGGTACTGATTGTGGATGATCAAGTCAAGTCAAGTCAATTTATTTGTATAGCACATTTAAAAACAACCCACGTTGACCAAAGTGCTGTACATCTGACCAGGAAAAAAAAAGAAACATACAGTGGCAGGCAGCCAAACACAACGGCGCGGCCATCTTGAACAAAATGTTAATTCAATCACCCACAGTCCAACAATAAAAGCACTAAACAGGCACCCAAAATTACCCAACCCCAAAAACCCCCCAAAACACAGTCCAACAATAAAAGCATTAAATAGGCATTCAAATCA
Source organism: Rhinoraja longicauda (assembly GCF_053455715.1). Taxonomy (NCBI): domain Eukaryota; kingdom Metazoa; phylum Chordata; class Chondrichthyes; order Rajiformes; family Arhynchobatidae; genus Rhinoraja; species Rhinoraja longicauda. The sequence goes on along the minus strand of NC_135953.1, from coordinate 6,873,374 downwards.
CACACCCCAAAACCCCCAAAAACACAGTCCAACAATAAAAGCATCAAACAGGCACTCAAACCACCCAACCCCAAAAACACACAAAAAAGAAACATCCATCAAAGAAACATCCATCACAGTGAGTCTCCTCCAGTCCTCTCTCTCCTCACTGTGATGGAAGGCCACAATGTCTTTCCCTTCTCCTGCTGTCCTCGCCCGCAGTCAGGCTGTTGTGGTTGCAGGCCGCACCGGACGGTCCACAGCGGGCCAAGCCCAAGGCGCGTCGCGTCGCAGCCGCTCCCGCAGCCTCCGAAGACGGCCGGCTCCGCTGATGAAAAGTCCGATCCGGGGCGGGCGAACACGCTGTCGCTGCCGCTGTTGTTGCACGTCGGGGCGGTCGTGGCTCCCGACATTGAAGCCCCCGCCCAGCAGAGAAATATCCCGCGGCCATCCTAGGCCGCGCCGGACGGTGAAATGTCCGCGACCCAAGCCCCGCGATCCGGGGGTGGGCGAACACGCTGCCGCTGCCGGAGCTCCCGATGTCGGCATCCACGCGGCCCCGAACCTAAGGCGAGTCGCAGCCGCTCCCGCAGCCTCCGAAGACGGCCGGCTCCGGTGGTGGTAAGTCCGTTCCGCGGGCTCTGCAAACCAGAGCCCTGGAGGCTGCCAGCTCCAGGAGTTGGGCCGATGGTAGGCCGCAGCAGGAACGGAGACACGGCCCAGAAAACAAAGGTCGGGTCTCCGTTCTGAAGGGACACACTAATTTACAGTGTTAGTTTCCCCCTCCCCCCCACATACACACATAGTACACAAACACAAAAACACCACATCACAACTACAATTAAGACAACAAAAAACAACAAAAACACAAAGACAAATGGACCGCAGGTGAGCGGCAGCTGCTAGGGCAGTGCCGCCATTTTGTATTGCCGCCATGATCATATTGAATGGCGGTGCTGGCTCGAAGGGTTGAATGACCTACTCCTGCACCTATTGTCTATGTTTCTCTGTATCTATGACCTTCAAACAGAATTTACTTACTGTCGAAATGCATCTTCTGTGGTTGACAAAAGTGTGCAACGCAATAACATTGCGCTCTCCTTTTGAGATTTAGTCTAAGACTTAAAGGGTTCCTGTACGTCCAGAGTTAAGAATGTTTTATTATCATATATGTCGCAAAACAGAACAAAGAAGTTCTTACTTTATAAAATGATGAGAGGCATAGATAGGGTAGACAGTCAGAACCTTTTTCCAAGGGTGTAAATGGCCAACACTAGAGGGCATGGCTATAAGGTGAGAGATGTGCGGGGCGAGTTTTTTATACAGAGTATGGTGGGGGTATGGTGGGGGTATGGAACGCAGTGTTGGGGAGGTGGTGGAGGCAGATACAAAATTGGGTTTAAAGAGGGCCGTAAGATGGGCCCAAGGAAGTGCAGGGAATAGAGGGATATGGATCATGTACAGGCCGGTGAGATCACTTCAGCTAGGCATCATGTTCAGCACAGACATTGTAGGCCGGAGGGCCCATTCCTGTGTTGTACTGTTCTATGTTCTATGTACTATATAAATAGTACTATGTACTACTAGACCAAACCTCTCCTGCATTGGTGCAGCATCCTCTCCTCCCTCCTCCCCCTCCCCTTCCCCCCTCCCTCTTCCCCCCCTCCCCTCCTCCCTCCCTCTTCCCCCTCCCCTTCACCCTTGCACCCTCCGCCCCCATTCCCCTCCCTCCTCCCTCTTCCCTCTTCCCCCCTCCACTCCCCTCCTTCCTCCCTTCCCCCCCTCCCCTTCCCCCTCGCATCCTCCTCCCCCCCATTCCCCCTTCCCTCTTCCCCCCTCCCCTCCCCTCCTATCCTCCTCCCCCTCATCTCCCCCCTCGCACCCTCCGCCCCCTCCCCATTCCCCTCCCCCCCTCCGACTAGGTTTGTATACACTGGAATTTAGAAGAATGAGAGGGGATCTTATTGAAACGTATAAAATTATTAAGGGGTTGGACACGTTAGAGGCAGGAAACATGTTCCCAATGTTGGGGGAGTCCAGAACCAGGGGCCACAGTTTAAGAATAAGGGGTAGGCCATTTAGAACTGAGACGAGGAAAAACTTTTTCAGTCAGAGAGTTGTGAATCTGTGGAATTCTCTGCCTCAGAAGACAGTGGAGGCCAATTCTCAGAATGCATTCGAGAGAGAGCTGGATAGAGCTCTTAAGGATAGCGGAGTCAGGGGGTATGGGGAGAAGGCAGGAACGGGGTACTGATTGAAAATGATCAGCCATGATCACATTGAATGGCGGTGCTGGCTCGAAGGGCCGAATAGCCTCCTCCTGCACCTGTTGTCTATTGTCTATTGTTCTATGTACTGCATACATAGTACTATGTACTACTAGATCAAGTGGCCCGTTGGGCCCAAACCTCTCCTGCATTAGTGCGGCACCCTCTCCCACCTCCTTCCCCCCTCCACCCCTCCCTCTTCCCTCTTCCCCCCCTCCCCTCCCCGCCTCCCCCCTCCTCCCCCTCCCTCCCCCTCCCTCCCCCTCGCACCCTCCTCCCCCATTCCCCTCCCCTTCCCTCTTCCCTTCCTCCCTCCCTCCTCCCCCTCCCTCCCCCTCACACCCTCCTTCCCCATTCCCCTCCCCCTTCCCTCTTCCCTTCCTCCCTCCCTCCTCCCCCTCCCTCCCCCTCGCACCCTCCTTCCCCATTCCCCTCCCCCTTCCCTTCCTCCCTCCCTCCTCCCCCTCCCTCCCCACTCGCACCCTCCTCCCCTCCCCCATTTACCTTCAATTAAACTTCTTCCATTAGCACCAAAGGGACGACGTAAGGTGGGCTTAAAATAGTTGTGCTATCGTGTACAGTTATGGCTGTAGTTCAGGAACAAACAAACAAGCGAACGAGAGTTTTAATATATAGATGTACTTGTACTACTAAGTACTTTGATTAGTACGGGTGTCAGGGGTTATGGGGAGAAGACAGGGGAATGGGGTTAGGAGGGAGAGAAAGATCGGCCGCGATTGAATGGCAGAGTAGACTTGATGGGCCGAATGGCCTAATTCTGCTCCTTTCACTCATGACCTCATATCAGCTATTTAATCACTGTAATCATTATTTTGACTGGTATTGCGTGCAGGATTTCCAGTGCATTCTCGAACCTATGATGAATGAATATGTTACTGCATTTTCAATTTACTTTGGGAAAATATTTGATCAGTTCTATTGAAGTACAACTGCTTTGTTTTGTGATCTGTGCTAATGATTTTTTTTTTGTTATTTTAAAATAGCTGTCTCTGAATGCCAGGGTATCAGTGAACCAGGTCTGAATTAATCATGCTCACAAACATCAATTAGCCCCTTTAGTATCGCTTTTATCGACTGTAAGATCGGCAGCAAGATAGTCATGACTAAATCAAAATTATTATCGTTCTTGTCTGTCTGCTTCCATCTGCACTTAACTCTTTAATTCCCCGTTTGGCTTCTCTGCTCTGCCAGTCGATGTACGTGTGTCTGAGAGGCATAGATAGGGTGGACAGTCAGAACCTTTCTCCCGGGGTGGAAGTGGCCAGCACTCGTGGGTTTTTCTCCGAGATCTTCGATTTCCTCCCACACTTCAAGGACAATCGACAACAGGTGCAGGAGTAGGCCATTCGGCCCTTCGAGCCAGCAACAGGTCTGGATTTTTATTTCACAAAATGCTGGAGTAACTCAGCAGGTCAGGCAGCATCTCAGGAGAGAAGGAACGGGTGACGTTTCGGGTCGAGGCCCTTCTTCAGTCTGAAGAAGGGTCTCGACCCGAAACGTCGCCCCATTCCTTCTCTCCTGAGATGCTGCCTGACCTGCTGAGTTACTCCAGAATTTTGTGAAATAAATACCTTCGATTTGTACCAGCATCTGCAGTTATTTTCTTACAGCTACAGGTCTGGAGGTTAATTGGCTTGGTGTAAGTGTAAATTGTCCCTAATGCGCGTGGTAGGGTAGTGTTAGTGCGCGGGGATCGCTGGTCGGCGTGGACCCGGTGGGCCGAAGGGCCTGTTTCCGCGCAAACTTGCAAGGGCATCCGGCTGTAGTGTGAGAGGGGGAGAGTTTAATGGAGACGCGCAGGGCCAAGTGTTTTACACAGAGAGAGGGTGGGGCATTGGAACGCTCCGCCAAGGGTGGTGTTGGTGGCAGATACAGTAGTGGCGTTTCAGAGGCTTTTAGATGAGCACATGTTATAGAAGCGTATAAGATTATTAAGGAATTGGACACGCCAGAGGCAGGAAACATGTTCCCGATGTTGGGGGAGTCCAGAACCAGGGGTCACAAATTAAGAATAAGGGGTAGGCCATTTAGAACGGTGATAAGGAAAAACTTTTTCACTCAGAGAGTTGTAAATCTGTGGAATTCTCTGCCTCAGAAGGCAGTGGAGGCCAAATTGTTATGGCCAGACGACTGGGTCAGAGCATCTCTGAAACGGCAAGGCTTGTGGGGTGCTCCCGGTCAGCAGTGGTGAGTACCTACCGACAGTGGTCTGAGGAGGGACTATCCCACCCCTTGACAGGTGGCCATTGTAACAAGATAATCAATGTTATTCACTTCGCCTGTCAGTGGTCGTAATGGTTTGGCTCATGGGTATATTTTGTCCTCTGTTCCAAGAAGACCAAGTCCATTTTCTTTAATCTATCCACATAACTAAAGTCGCACATCCCTGGAATCATTCACCCTAGAGTTGCTACCTTAGGTAGCCAGGCACCCGGGTCCGATCCTGACTTTGGGTGCTGCCCGCACGGAGTTTGTACGTTCTTCCTGTGACCGCGTGGGTTATCTCCGGGTGCTCCGGTTTCCTCCCACATTCCAAAGATGTGCAGGTCGGTAGATTAATTGGCTTCTGCTTATTGCCGCTAGTACATAGGAAACAGAGATAACATAGAACTAGTGTGCGGGGATCGCTGGGCGGCGCAGACTCGGTGGACCAGAGGGCCTGTTTCCACGCTGTATCTCTAAACTAAACTCATCTAAATCCCTTCTACAGCTTCTACAAAATCCTCCTATCCATCTTGAGGTCCGGCACCCAGAACTGAACACAATCCAATCCTCCAGCCCTGGCTAAGCTAGTACTTAATAAAGATTCATCACGATCTCTTTGCTGTGGTGCTGTCTGCCTCTATTTATAAAGACCAGACATCTGGAAGCATATTAACCACTTTTCAATCTGACCTGCCACTTTCGGTTTAAGGTGAAGGGGAAAAGATTTAATTGGTAACTTTTTCACACCAAGGGTGGTGGGTGTATGGAACAAGCTGCCAGAGGAGGTAGTTGAGGCTGGGACTATCCCAACGTTTGAGAAACAGTTAGACAGGTACATGGATAGGACAGGTTTGGAGGGATGTGTGACCAAGCGCAGGCAGGTGGGACTAGGGTAGCTGGGACATTGTTGGCCGGTGTGGGCCAGTTGGGCCGAAGGGCCTGTTTCCACACTGTATCACTCTATGACTTTTGGTGAGGCCACATTTAGAGTATTTTATGCAAGATATTAGTGAGGTCACATTTAGAGCATTGTGTTCAGTTTTGGTCACCCTGTTTGTTATAGGAAGAATGTGATGTAGTAGGGAGGAACTGCAGATGCTGGTTTATGCTGAAGAAAGACACAAAGTGCTGGTGTAACTCAGGGGGTTAGGCAGCATCGCTGGAGAAAATGGATGAGTGACGTTTCGGGTCGGAACACCTCTTCAGAGTGTTACGAAAGATGCTGTTAGCTAGAAAGGGCGCAGAGAAGATTCGCGAGGATGTTGCCAAGACTGGAGGGCCTGAGCTATAGGGAGAGGTTGAGCAGGCTAGGACTTTATTCCTTGGAGCGCAGGAGGATGAGGGGTGATCCTATACAGGTGTATAAGGTCATGAGAGGAATAGGTCGGATAAAATGCAGAGTATTTTACCCACAGTCGGTGAATAAGGAACTTGAGGACATAGGTTTAAGATGAGGGGGGTAAAAATTAATAGGGACCTGAGGGACAGGTTTTTCACACAAAAGGTGGTGGGTATATGGTACGAGCTGCCAGAGGAGGTAGTTGAGGCAGGGACTACCCCAACGTTTATGAAACAGTTAGACAGGTACATGGATAGGACAGGTTTGGAGGGATATGGACCAAACCTGGGCAGGTGGGACTAGTGTAGCTGGCACATGTTGGCCGGTGTGGGCAACCTTTTTACCCAGAGTTGGGGAATCAAGAAGGACATCAGAGGACATAGGTTTAAGGTGAGGGGGAAAGATTTAATCGGAACCCAATGGGAAACTTTTTTAAACAAAGGGTGGTGGGTGCATGGAACGATCTGTTGGAGGAGGTAGTTGAGGCAGGTACTATCTCAACGTTCAAGACAGGTACATGGATAGGACAGGTTAAGAAGGGTATGGGCCAAATGCAGGCATGTGGGACGAGTGTAGATGGGATGTGTTGATCAGCATGGGCAAGTTGGGCTGAAGGGCCTGTTTCCACACTGTATAACTCTATAACTCAATAGACAATAGACACTAGGTGCAGGAGGAGGCCATTCGGGCCTTCGCGCAAACACCGCCATTCACTGTGATCATGGCTGATCATCCACAATCAGTACCCCGTTCCTGCCTTCTCCCCATACCCCCTGACTCCGCTATCTTTAACGAGCTCTATCTAACTCTCTCTTGAAAGCATCCAGAGAATTGGCCTCCACTGCCTTCTTAGGCAGAGAATTCCACAGATTCACAGCTCTCCGGGTGAAAAGATTCTTCCCCATCTCTGTTCTAAATGACCTATCCCTTATTCTTAAACTGGGGGCCCCTGGTTCTGGATTAAACTGTGGCCCCTGGTTCTGGATTAAACTGTGGCCCATGGTTCTGGATTAAACTGTGGCCCCGTGGTTCTGGATTAAACTGTGGCCCCTGGTTCTGGATTAAACTGTGACCCCTGGTTCTGGATTAAACTGTGGCCCCTGGTTCTGGATTAAACTGTGGCCCCTGGTTCTGGATTAAACTGTGACCCCTGGTTCTGGATTAAACTGTGACCCCTGGTTCTGGATTAAACTGTGGCCCCTGGTTCTGGATTAAACTGTGGCCCCTGGTTCTGGATTAAACTGTGGCCCCTGGTTCTGGATTAAACGGTGGCCCCTGGTTCTGGATTAAACTGTGGCCCCTGGTTCTGGATTAAACTGTGGCCCCTGGTTCTGGATTAAACTGTGGCCCATGGTTCTGGATTAAACTGTGGCCCCGTGGTTCTGGATTAAACTGTGGCCCCTGGTTCTGGATTAAACTGTGGCCCATGGTTCTGGATTAAACTGTGGCCCCGTGGTTCTGGATTAAACTGTGGCCCCTGGTTCTGGATTAAACTGTGGCCCCTGGTTCTGGATTAATCTGTGGCCCCTGGTTCTGGATTAAACTGTGGCCCCTGGTTCTGGATTAAACTGTGGCCCCTGGTTCTGGATTAAACTCTGGCCCTCATGGTTCATCATACCTTCAAATTTTGTGTCATTTGCAGATTTGGAAAATGTGCTTTGGGCCTCTCAGTCCAAATCAAATCAGTGGCCCCACATCGAACCCTGGGGGAACGTCACTGTACACGTCCCTCCAGCACAAAAAACCCCAATCTACTTCTATTCCACAGTGCAACTACTTTATTTTCAGCTTCCCTACCTTTCCTCCTCATGAGAATGTGCCCGGACTGTAAATACAACAGCAGCTCTTCAAAGGCCAAATGCGTTCAATCATAGTTTTGCCAGTCAAACATTGATTCTGATTTATCTAGGCCAGATCTGTTCTCACTGGATAAAAGTGATCTTTTTCCAATTGCTTTACCACAGTCTGGTCAATATTGTTTCTTCAAAGATATTTCTATCGGTAATGAGTCATAAAGCTATACGGCATGGAAACAGGCCATTCGGCCCAATTTGTCTATGCCGGCCAAGTTGGCATTCGGGGCATAGAGAGTCGTAAGGTTTATTTTAAATTTGGAGTGTTCGGTTTAGTTTATTGTCAGGAAAAAAAACTGCAGACGCTAGTTAAAATCGAAGGCAGACACAAAATGCTGGAGTAACTCAGCGGGTCAGGCAGCATCTCGGGAGAGAAGGAATGGGTGACGTTTCGGGTCGAGACCCTTCTTCAGACTGATCTCTGAATCATTCTGATCAGTCTGAAGAAGGGTCTCGACCCTAAAACGTCACCCATTCCATCTACACCAGTCCCATCTGCCTGCATTTGGCTCATATCCCTCTAAACCTTTCCAATCCATGTACCTGTCCAAATGTCTTTTAAAGCTTGCCACCACCGTCCCCGTGAAAAAGTTACCCCTCAGGTTCCTATTAAATCTTTCCCCGCTCACCTTAAACCTACAGTATGTCCTCTGGTTACATAGAAACGTAGAAAATAGGTGCAGGAGGAGGCCATTCGGCCCTTCGAGCCAGCACCGCCATTCATTGTGATCATGGCTGATCGTCCACAATCAGTAACCCGTGCCTGCCTTCTCCCCATATACCTTGATTCCACTAGCCCCTAGAGCTCTATCTAACTCTCTTTTAAATCCATCCAGTGAATCGGCCTCCACTGCCCTCTGTGGCAGTGAATTCCACAAATTCACAACTCTCTGGGTGAAAAAGGTTCTTCTCACCTCAGTTTTAAATGGTCTCCCCCTTTATTCTAAGACCGTGGCCCCTGGCCCTGGACCCGCCCAACATTGGGAACATTTTTCCTGCATCTAGTCCTTTTATAATTTTATATGTTTCTATAAGATCCCCTCTCATCCTTCTAAACTCCAGTGAATATAAGCCTAACTCCAGTGAATACAAGCCAGGTTCTTGATTCCTTTACTCTGGGTAAAAGACTGTGCATTTACCAGAGCTATTCCCCTCATGACCTTATACACCTTTATAAGATCACCGCTCAGCCTCCTGCTCACCTGCCCGACCTCTCTCTGTAGCTCAGGCCCTCAATAGGAACAGTAACAAAACACAGCAGTGTTTTAATTTTCCAATGTTAAATGACGTTGGCAGTCAGATTCTACGTCTGTACGCTGTGGCAGTGTATTGGGGTGCCAGTGTGGGGCAAGTCACCTGTTGGCAGGTTAGGGTGTCGTGGAGTTGAACAGCACAAACGTAGGCCCTTCGGCCCACCACACCTATGCTGTCCTTTTAGCTGAAGGTAGACACAAACTGCTGGAGTAACTCAGCGGGTCAGGCAGCATCTCATGAGAGAAGGAATGGGTGACCTTTTGGGTCGAGACCCTTCTTCAGAATGATGTCAGGGGAGGGGCGGGACTAAGAAAGGATGTAATTGGAGACAGGAAGATAGTGTAAGAACTGGGAAAGGGGAGGGGAAAAGGAGGGACAGAGGAACTATCTAAAGTTAGTGAAATCAATGTTCACACCGCTGGGGTGTAAACTGCCGAAGCGAAATATGAGGTGCTGTTCCTCCAATTTGCCGTGAGCCTCACTATGGCACTGGAGGAGGCCCAGGACAGAAAGGTCAGACTGGGAGTGGGAGGGGAAAGTGCTGAGCCACCGGGAGATCAGGTTGGTTAAGGCGGACTGAGCGAAGGTGTTGAGCGAAACGATCGCCGAGCCTGCGCTTGGTTTCGCCGATGTAGAGAAGTTGACATCTGGAACAGCGGATACAATAGATGAGGTTGGAGGAGGTGCAGGTGAACCTCTGTCTCACCTGGAAAGACTGTTTGGGTCCTTGGATGGAGTTGAGGGGGAAGGTAAAGGGACAAGTGTTGCATCTCCTGCGGTTGCCGGGTCGAGACCCTTCTTCAGGCTCAGAGTCAGGGGAGAGGGTGCCTCAGAGATATGAAAGGGTAGGGTGTGAAAATGACAGATCAAAAGTAGCCAATGAAACAGAAACATAGAAAATAGGTGCAGGAGGAGGCCATTTGGCCCTTCGAGCCAGCACCGCCATTCATTGTGATCATGGCTGATCATCCACAATCAGTAACCCGTGCCTGCCTTCTCCCCATATCCCTTGATTCCACTAGCCCCTAGACCTCTATCTTTTAAATTCATCCAGAGAATTGGTCTCCACTGCCCTCTGTGGCAGAGAATTCCACAAATTCACAACTCGCCGGAAAGAGGAGGAGAACTTCTTCAAAGTAGGCATACATTGTGGAGATTTCGCAGTGGGGCAGACAAAATGTGTGGGAAGGAACTACAGGTGCTGGTTATACACTGAAGACAGACACAAAATGCTGGAGTAACTCCAGCAGAGAAGGATTGGGTGACGTTTCGGGTTGTGACTCTTCTTGAAACTGAGAGTTAGGGGAGAGAGAAATGGAAAGGCAAGGTGTAAATGACAGATCAAAGCAGACGATGCTGAAGGAAATGTAGAATGGTTCACTGTTGGCTGAGGGGGAAGGTGACAACGAGGCAGAGAAACAGTAAACTTAATAAGGAGGACAGTGAAACTAGTCGGAGATCCAGTGGGTGGGGGAGCGATGGGGAGAGATGGAAAGCAAGGGCTACTTGGTTAGAGAAATCAATATTCATGGTTTGTAAGCTGCCCAAGCGAACATGACAGGTACATGGATAAATAGATTATGTAATCCATTGCCACAGAAGGCTGTGGAGGCCAAGACAATGGATATTGTTAAAGGTGCAGATTGATTGATTCCTGATTTGTCCGGGTGTCAGGGGTTGTGGGGAGAAGGCAGGAGAATGGGGTTAAGAAGAACAAGTAGGTCAGCCATGATTGAATGGGGTGGAGGAGATTTCATGGGCTGTGTGGCCTAATTCTGCTCCTACAACTTCTGAACCTATGAACTCAGAGAGATACGGGTCAAATGCAGACAGGTGGGATGGGACATGTTGGCCGGTGTGGGCAAGTTGTGCCGATGGGCCTGTTTCCACCCTGTATAAGGTTGGCAACTGTCCCGTATTAGCCGGGACATCCCGTATTTTGGGCTACATTGGTTTGTCCGATACGGGACCGCCCTAGTCCCATATTAGGCCCGGGGGGCGCGATAGGCCCTGATACTGTAGGCCCAGGGACCGCTGTAGGCCCGGACAGTGTAGGCCCGGAGGCCCCGGCGCCGCCTAAAGGAGGTTGCGTGGCAACCTGCCTCCCGGCTCGGGCGGCCACCATTGCTGGAGCAGGAGCACGTGCCCGCTGGCTGGGTGAGGTCACGTGGGGCGCGGGGCGGTGACGTCACTGTTTGCCCCTTATTTGGAAGTGAGGAAGTTGGCACCCCTAACGCTGTATGACTCCATGTCTCTATGACTCTCGACACAAATTCCCGACACAGAGGTCTTGGAACGGGCCGGAATCCCCAGCGTCCACACCCTCTTACGGAAAGCCCAAGCCTGATGGGCAGGCCATGTCGTCAGAATGCCCGAGAGTCGACTGCCAAAACAGCTTCTGTACGGAGAACTGTGTCAGGGCAAGCGCTCAGTAGGAGGACAGAAGAAACGGTTTAAGGACTGCCTCAAAGTGTCCCTCAAAGTCTTGGACATCAACCTCAGCACTTGGGAGTCTCTTGCTCTGGACCGTCCCAACCTGGCGTAGCGAGCTCACCACAGGAGCCCGTGCAGCAGAGAACAGACGCACTGCAGAGGCCCAGAGGCAACGCACCGCGCGCAAGGCCCGGGCTACCTCCACTTCCACTGCAGCACCCATCCACTTGTATCCTACGTGTGGGCCTGCCTTCCGGGCCCAGATTGGCCTCACCAGTCACTTCCGGACCCACAGTCACCAATCCTCCAACTGAAAGTGAAGTCATGGTCATCTTCCAACCCAAAGGACGAACAACAACAACAACAATGACTCTGTGATGTTGTACCTTTTTATTCTTACCTGTGCACCCTTTCTATGACTCTCTATATATGGGCTCCATGCTACACTGGTTTTGTGGATGTGCAGAATACCCTGATATTTGCACAAATCTAGGCATCATTGCCTTTGCATGCTGAGGAGGAATAAACAAATGATTTTGTGTCAATACTCTAGCTTTGCTGTGTATTCAGGGAATGCCCCTGATCATTCTCAATTTAAATTGCTTCGCTGAGGCTGTGTAAATAGTGAGATGTTATCATTAACTGTCCAAATAGATTTTTTTCTGACGGAGCGCTTTACATCTGAATAGATTGTTGAAGAGATTATTTGGCTTTCCTGATGAGTTGGGTCTAGTAAACTGCTTTGCCAACTTATTCCGAAATCGAAAGAACGATACGTGCAAAGTTTAAAGGAGACCAGGCGTTCCGTGAACCGGTTGGGCCCAAACCTCTCCTGCATTGGTCTAGCACCCTCACCTTCCCCACTGCAAAAGCGCACAGCAAGATCCCAGGGTATATCCGAGGCTGTGGCGGCCGGGGAGTCTCCCCCAGGGCCGGGGGCGGGCGAGGGGGGGGGGGGGGGGGTGTGGAAAGGGGAGAGGGAGGCACTCACCCTGGCCCCGGGCGTCCCGGAGAGCGCTGTTGGGCGCAAGGCGCTGCTCCACGTTCGTCCTGCTGTCGGCCATCTTCTTTGGCCTTCTCTCTGCCGCTGTGCTGCACCATGGGAGGAAGGTCACGCCAGGACGGGCGCCGGTCCTCCAGGCCACGTTTATTTTATGGGGGATGTGTCCGAAATATGGCCAAAACGGTACACGAGAGCGCAACAATTTGAACAAAGCTTGATACCGCGCACCGCAGGCGAATAGTGAGAAAGGTGGGCCTAATATTGTTGCGCTCTCGTGTACTGTTTTGGCTGTACTTCAGGAACATGCATAGGTATGTACATACAAGATGAGACTTTTAGTAATGTACAGATGTCATACAAGGGGTCACAGAACAAGGGGTCACAGTTTAAGGATAAGGGGGAAGTCTTTTAGGACCGAGATGAGAAAGTTTTTTTCCACACAGAGAGTGGTGAATCTGTGGAATTCTCTGCCACAGAAGGTAGTTGAGGCGAGTTGGCGAGATTTAAGAGGGAGTTAGATGTGGCCTTGTGTCTAAAGGGATCAGGGGGTATGGAGAGAAGGCAGGTACGGGATACTGAGTTGGATGATCAGCCATGATCATATTGAATGGCGGTGCAGGCTCGAAGGGCCGAATGGCCTACTCCTGCACCTATTTTCTATGTTTCTATGTTTCTATACAGTCATAGAATTATACAGCACGGACACAGGCTCTTCAGCCCTTCAGCCCAATAACGAGCGGCACGGTGGCGCAGCAGTAGAATTGCTGCCTTACAGCGAATGCAGCTCCGGAGACTCAGGTTCGATCCTGACTACGGGCGCCGTCTGTACGGAGTTTGTACGTTCTCCCCGAGATCTTCGATTTTCTCCCACACTCCAAAGACGTACAGCTATGTAGGTTAATTGACTGGATAATATGTAAAAACTGTCCCTAGTGGGTGTAGGATAGTGTTAATGTGCGGGGATCGCTGGGCGGCGCGGACCCGGTGGGCCGAAGGGCCTGTTTCCGCGCTGTATCTCTAAATCTAAATGCCCAAGCCGACCAAGATGTCCCATCTACTCTAATCCCACCTGCCTGTGTTTGGCCCACATCCTTGTCAACCTGTCCTATCCATGTACCTGTTCATATGTCACTTGAATTCTACGATAGTCCCTGCCTCAACTACCTGTACGGTCATTCTACGTGGACAAAAGCTGTCGTGTTCAGCACAGACATTGCGGCTGGCCTGTACTGTTCTACGTCCCATGAACAGAAAATGCCAGAGAGTTGTGAATCTGTGGAATTCTCTGCCTCAGAAGGCAGTGGAGGCCAATTCTCTGAATGCATTCAAGAGAGAGCTAGATAGAGCTCTTAAGGATAGCGGAGTCAGGGGGTATGGGGAGAAGGCAGGAACGGGGTACTGATTGAGAATGATCACCCATGATCACATTGAATGGCGGTGCTGGATCGAAGAGCCGAATGGCCTCCTCCTGCACCAATTGTCTATTGTCTATTGTCTATAAAGAACAGTATGGGAACGGGAAGAGGAGTTAAAATGGTTAGCAGCCGAGAGATTCAGCAGACTGAGCACGTGTCCGCAAAATGATCGCATGCTCTTTTTCCTTTAAAATATTTTCATAAACGTACTTACAATCTGTGTACCAATCTGCCAGTTTAGGAAATATTAAAACCCCTTAACACCCCCTGTTAAATCTCTCTTTAATCTTTCCTGCTTATAGAAGTGTAATCCCAGTTTAATATATCAGAATTATCCTGGTAAACCTAAAGACTTCAATAGACAATAGACAATACGTGCAGGAGTAGGCCATTCGGCCCTTCGAGCCTGCACCAACATTCAGTGTGATCATGGCTGATCATTCTCAATCAGTACCCCGTTCCTGCCTTCTCCCCATACCCCTTGACTCCGCTATCCTTAACAGCTCTATCCAGCTCTCTCTTGAATGCATTCAGAGAATTGGCCTCCACTGCCTTCTGGATAGCTTGACATCCATTTGCAAGGTCTGGCGGTCAGAACTAACCTATTCCTTAGAGATAATTTTACTCAGGGTTCAGTCCACTGTAAATACTGGCAGAGAATGCTCGAAATACTCAGTAGGTCAGGCAGCATCCATGGAGAGGTAAAACAGGGGCCTTCATAATGAGAGGATTTGAGTACAGGAGCAAAGAAGACCTTCGGCAGTTGTGTAGGCCCTTGGTGAGACCACATCTGGAGCGTTGTGTGCAGTTTTGGTCTCATTTGAGGAAGGACACCCTTGCTATTGAGGCAGTGCAGCGTAGGTTCACGAGGTTAATCCCTGGGATGGCGGGACTGTCATATGAGGAGAGATTGGAAAGACTGGGCTTGTATTCACTGGAGTTTAGAAGGACGAGAGGTGATCTTATAGAGACGTATAAAATCATAAAAGGACTGGACAAGCTAGATGCAGGAAAAATGTTCCCAATGTTGGGAGAGTCCAGAACCAGGGGCCACAGTCTAAGAATAAAGGGGACCCATTTTGAACTGAGAGGAGAAAAGAGGTCCTTCTGCAGTTGTACAGGGCCCTAGTGAGACCGCACCTGGAGTACTGTGTGCAGTTTTGGTCTCCAAATTTGAGGAAGGATATTCTTGCTATTGAGGGCCTGCAGCGTAGGTTTACTAGGTTAATTCCCGGAATGGCGGGACTGTCATATGTTGAAAGACTGGAGCCACTAGGTTTGTATACACTGGAATTTAGAAGGATGAGAGGGGATCTTATCGAAACGTATAAGATTATTAAGGGGTTGGACATGTTCGAGGCAGGAAACATGTTCCCAATGTTGGGGGAGTCCAGAACCAGGGGCCACAGTTTAAGAATAAGGGGTAGGCCATTTAGAACAGAGATGAAGAAAAACTTTTTTAGTCAGAGAGTTGTGAATCTGTGGAATTCTCTGCCTCAGAGGGCAGTGGAGGCCAATTCTCTGAATACATTAAAGAGAGAGCTAGATAGAGCTCTTAAGGATAGCGGAGTCAGGGGGTATGGGGAGAAAGCAGGAACGGGGTACTGATTGAGAATGATCAGCCATGATCACATTGAATGGCAGTGCTGGCTCGAAGGGCCGAATGGCCTCCTCCTGCACCTATTGTCTATTGAGAAGAATCTTTTTCACCCAGAGAGTTGTGAATTTGTGGAATTCTCTGCCACAGAGGGCAGTGGAGGCCGATTCACTGGATGAATTTAAAAGAGAGTTAGATAGAGCTCTAGGGGCTAGTGGAATCAAGGGATATGGGGAGAAGGCAGGCACGGGTTACTGATTGTGGATGATCAGCCATGATCACAATGAATGGCGGTGCTGGCTCGAAGGGCCGAATGGCCTCCTCCTGCACCTATTGTCTATGTTTCTGTGTTTCGGACGGATGGACAGCACACATCTCTGAGCTCTGCACTCAGCACATGATGCACACTTGAATGGGGTCCTAGCCACAGAATAGGATTCGTTCTCTCCGGTCCAGCCGAGCCCAGGGGGCCGCTGCAGGACCTCCAGCGGCCCCCTCCCCCGTCAAGGCCGGGCACTCCCTCCTCCCTCCCTGCCTGCTCACCGGCCCTCTCTGCTGCTCGAGTTGTACTCAGCGTGGAGCTTTGTATAAATCTACATCACCACGGTCTAATCTGCGGGAAAACATCACAGTGGTTTCCAGTGCAGCCTTTCCGAGGGGAGTTGTTCTCTTTTAAATTACATTTCAATTGATCCCCCGGCAAGTGACTCTTTATGCAAAAGTTCAAGGGATGCTAAAATTAATCACAAGCGTTCGGCACCCAAGAGTACAGTACGTAAAGACGAATGCAGATCCCGGTCTCTGTTGCCTTCCCCTCTAAAAATCGAAATGGGTCATTCACAGCAACGTGTGATGTTGAGAAGCCTACTGCTGAATATAAGTTACTAACCATCGTCAGCATCGGTGTATATAGAGTTAGACAATACACATTAGACAATCGGTGCAGGAGGAGGCCATTCGGCCATTCGCGCCAGCACCACCATTCAATGTGATCATGGCTGATCATCCACAATCAGTAACCCGTGCCTGCCTTCTCCCCATATCCCCTTGGCTCCGCTATCAATTAAGAGCTCTATCTAACTCTCACTTGAAAGCATCCAGGGAATTGGCCTCCACTGCCTTCTGTGGCAGAGAATTCCACAGATTCACAACTCTCCGCGTGAAAAAGGCCTTCCTCTTCTCTCCGTTCTAAATGGCCTACCCCTTATTCTTAAACTGTGGCCCCTGGTTCTGGACTGCCCCAACGTCGGGAACATGTTTCCTGCCTCTAGTGTGCCCGATCCCTTAATAATCTTATATGTTTCTACAAGATCCTCTCTCATCCTTCTAAATTCCAGTGTATACAAGCCCAGTCGATCCAGTCTTTCAACGTACGACAGTCCCGCCAAGCCGGGAATTAACCTCGCGAACCTACGGTGCATGCCCCCAATAGTTCTGGAGAGACACAGCATTGAAACAGGCCCTTCGGCCCATCATGTGTGAGCCAACCATCAACCACCAATGTCCACTAATCCTACATTCATTCCTTCATAAATTCATAAGTTAGAGGAGCAGAGTTAGGCCATTCGGCCCTTCAGGTCTGATCTATCTATCCCTCCTAACCCAATTATCCTGCCTTTTCCCCATAACCCCTGACTACCATAGTGACCAAGAATCTATCTATCTCTGCCTTAAAAATATCCATTGAATCCCATGTTTTAATTCTCCGCAAATTCTAAATTCACGTGTATAACAAAAACGAGGGGAATATACACCAATCAGCCAAAACATTATGGCCACTGACAGGCGAAGTGAATCACATTGATTATCTTGTTACAATGCACCTGTCAAGAGGTGGTATATATTAGGCAGCAAGTGAACAGTCAGTTCTTGAAGTTGAACGTGTTGGATGCAGGAGAAATGGGCAGGAGTAAAGACCTGAGCGACTTTGACAAGGGTCAAATTGTACTGGCCAGACGACTGGGTCAGAGCATCTCTGAAACGGCAAGGCTTGTGGGGTGCTCCCGGTCAGCAGTGGTGAGTACCTACCGACAGTGGTCCGAGGAGGGACAAACCACAAACCGGCGACAGACAGGGTGTTGGGCGCCCAAGGCTCATCAATGCGGCGAGGGCAACGAAGGCGGGGAGAAGAAGGAATGACCGGGTCGGGACAAGTCTTTGATTATGTTGGTTGCTTTCCCGAGGCAGTGTGAGGTGTAGATGGAGTCAATGGTGGGGGGGGGGGGGAGGGGGGGGGGGGGGAGGGGGGGGGGAGGGGGAGGGGGGGGGGAGGGGGGGAGGGGGGGAGGTGGGGGAGGGGGGGGAGGGGGGGGGGAGGGGAAGAAGCTCTTCCTGTTGTGGCTCTTTCAAGCTTCGCCTTTTTAGGACCTACTAGACCAAGTGGACCCGTTGGGCCCAAACCACTCCTGCATTGGTGTAGCACCCTGTCGTCTCCCCTCTCTCTCAAACCCCCTCTCCCTTCTCCCCCACTCCCCCCCTTCGCCCCTCCCTCCCTCCTCCCCTCCCCTCCCCCTCCCCTCCTTTTAAACTTTAAATGTGAATACTTTAAAAATATAACACCGATTTCAATAAAGCTGCCTTGCATTATCACTAAAGTGACGATGGTGAGTAAGGTGGGCCTACAATTGTCATGCTATCGTGTTCCGTTTGGCTGAAGTTCAGTCACAAACAAGATAACAAACGGAGAGTTTTTAGTGTATAGATGGTTAAGGTGAGAGGAGACTCATTTAACAGGAGACGGAGGGACAACGTTTTCACACAGAAGGTGGTGGGTATCTGGAATGAGCTGCGAGCGGAGGTAGAGGAGGGAGGGAGAGAGAGAGAGAGAGGGAGATGCGGAGAGACGTTTACTGTACAGGTTGCTCCTGCACACTCTGCACGTTGGCACGGTGGCGCAGCGGTAGAGTTGCTGCCTTACAGCGAATGCAGCGCCGGAGACTCAGCTTCGATCCTGACTACGGGCGCCGTCTGTACGGAGTTTGTACGTTCTCCCCGTGACCTGCGTGGGTTTTCTCCGAGATCTTCCGTTTCCTCCCACACTCCAAAGACGTGCAGGTATGTAGGTTAATGGGCTGGGCAAATGTAAAATTGTCCTAGTGTGTGTAGGATAGTGTTAATGTGCGGGGATCGCTGGGCGGCACGGACCCGGTGGGCCGAAGGGCCTGTTTCCGCGCTGTATCTCTGATCTAAATCTAAATCTGCACCTCCTCGCCCTCGGCTTCCGTCCGGATTCGCCTTGGCGGTTCGTGTTGCCACCTGACGGCAGGGGGCAGTCCCCAGTGGGGGTCTCTCTACAAGGGAGTCCTCCCCCTTTACATCGGGGACCTGGGGTGGAGAGTGTTGCACCGAGCCGTGGTGTTCAATAAACCTTTGAGGCCGGTTTCACGGACTCGCCGGCCGCCTGGGACTTCTGCGGCGAGGAAGAGTCCGTGTTCCACGTGTACACGGATGTGTGTGAGGTTGCTGCCCCTGTACGGGTATCTGAAGGGGTTGCTCCTCAAGTTTTGGTTGGATTTTAGTCCCACGATCCTGGTGTGTGAGCACAGGGCAGGGAGTGGGGAGGGGGGAGGGTGGGGGACGATCAGGAGGGTGGGATCCCCCTGTTGGTTTGCGCTCCTGGGTCTGGCCAAGATGGTCGTTCAGGGGTCCAGGCAGCGGGCGGTCGCTGGTCACATCAGAGTCGGCTGCCTGGCCCTCTACCGGGCCTATGTCCGTGCTCGCGTGTCCTGGAGAGGGAACACGCGTGTCCAGGGGGTCGAGGGCATTGTAAATAAAGATGACACTGTTGTACTATAATGACTGTTTGATGCCTTGTGACCATTGAGCGGTTATGTACTTTTGGCACACTGTAATATGCAATTGTTCAATAAATTCCTTGGAATAGGGGAGTCAGGGGATTATGGGGAGAGGGCAGGAATGGGTACTGATTGTGAATGATCAGCCATGATCACATTGAATGGTGGTGCTGGCTCAAAGGGGCCAAATGGCCTCCTCCTGCACCTATTGTCTATTGTCTTTTGAATGGGAAAAGAGAGGGGGAGAGAGAGAGAAAGAGAGAGAGAGGGGGAGGGAGAGGGGAGGGAGAGGGAGAGGAGGGAGAGGGAGGGAGGGAGGGAGGGAGGGAGGGAGAGAGAGAGAGAGAAGGGAGGGAGGGAGGGACGGGAGGGAGGGAGGGAGGGAGGGATGGAGGGAGGGAGGGAGAGAGGGAGGGAGAGAGAGAAAGAGAGAGAGAGAGAGAGGGAGGGAGAGAGAGAGGGAGGGAGAGAGAGAGAGAGGGAGAGAGGGAGAGAGGGAGGGAGGGAGATATGTGTTTTCCCATGGAATGCCTCAAAGGTGAAACTCAAATCAATTCAAACATTCTGTTGGAAGCCCGATGTGTTTTGTAGTGAAAGTGTTGTCCTGTGTTCCTGCGACTCACTTTGACAGGTCTGTATCTTTCTAGGACTTCCTGATGGAGACCTTCATCTTGTTTAAAGATCTCATCGGCAAGAACGTGTATCCGCCCGACTGGATGGTGATGAGCATGGTACAGAACAGGTCAGTGATCTGGTGGGTTTGAGAGGGGCCTGAGTCCTGGTCCTCACAACTTCCTTGCATCGTGGAGTTTCCATTCCTACCTCGGTGGGAAGTACATTTAAGGGCCACATCCCACTTCCAGCTTCCTCTTTGGATCTTATAGAAACATGTAACATTATAAGGACTGGACAAGGAAAAATGTTCCCAATGTTGGGGGAGTCCAGAACCAGGGGCCACACAGTCTAAGATAAAGGGGAGGCCATTTAAAAATGAGATGAGAATAAACTTTTTCACCCAGAGAGTTGTGAATTTGTGGAACTTTCTGCCACAGAGGGCAGTGGAGGCCGATTCACTGGATGAATTTAAAAGAAAGTTAGATGGAGCTATAGGGGCTAGCAGAATCAAGGGATATGGGGAGAAGGCAGGCACGGGTTACTGATTGTGGATGATCAGCCATGATCACAATGAATGGTGGTGCTGGCTCGAGGGGCCAAATGGCCTCCTCCTGCACCTATTTTCTATGTCCAATGGGGACTAGTGTAGATGGGGCCCTTGGTTAGCACAGGCAGGTTGGGCTGAAGGTCCCTGTTTCCATGCTGTATGACTCTATAACTCCAAGTGCAAAGGCAAGACACAAAATACTAACTCAGCGGGACAGGAAAGCATCTCTGGATAGAAGGAAGGAGTGACGTTTCGGTCGAGACCCTTCTTCAGACCTTTCAGTTCATTTCTCCTTTCAGGTCTGAAGAGGGATCTCGACCCGAAACGTCACCCATTCCTTCTTCCTTCTTTCCAGAGATGCTGCCTGTCCTGCTGAATTACTTACTCCACCATTTTGTGTCTATCTTCAGTGTAAACCAGCATCGGCAGTTCCTTCCTACACAAGCGCAGAAGCAAAGTATACAACTGGCGCCCATGGCCCCAGGGTTGACTTGGCACTGTCAGCCCTGGAAGCATCCCAGAATGCAATGCAGCGGGTAACCTTGGGCAGGCCTGGGGCCTAGGCCCATCCGACCCATTGGAGCAGCTCAAACCGTTTATTGCCCGCAGCATAGCTTTTCCCTGCATTTAATATTACTCAAGTGCGCTCCTTTTATCCTGCAATATGTTCTCAAACGTTATTGCAATAATTTAAAATTGCAATGTTGAGCCAGAGGCAGTTTATCATTTCCATTCAATGTGCTGATTCACAGCCTGAAGCTAAGGGCCTTCAGCTGAGCTCTGGCAGATACACACAGCTCAGTCATTGAGCTCAGAATGGCAAATGATTTGAAAGTGAGATGAACAACAAAAAAAAGCAACTGGTAGTATAAGTAAATAACTGCAGATGCTGGTACAAATCGAAGGTATTTATTCACAAAATGCTGGAGTAACTCAGCAGGCCAGGCAGCATCTCGGGAGGGAAGGAATGGGCGACGTTTCGGGTCGAGACCCTTCTTCAGACTGAAAAAAACTTCAGTTGAAAAAAAGCAACTCACCTCTATCTCATTGTCTTTCAAGTACCAAGCATTTAGCGGGAGCATCATTAAGCAGATGGAATTAACATTAGTTACAATGAGGTATTCGGGCAGGTGATTAAAGGTTTGCTCAGAGCCAGGATTTGTCTGAAAGATCGAGGCAGAGAAATTTCTCAGAAGACTGGGGAAGATCGGCACGGCTGGAATGACTCTGGACAACTTCTACACATGCACTGTGGAACACGGCTTAGTGGGATGCATGGCGGCTTGGTTTGGTGATAGCTCTGCCCAACACTGCAAGATATTGCAGAGCAGCCAATATAATCGAGGACCATTTATACCCAACGATTGACACAAAATGCTGGACTAACTCAGCGGGTCAGGCGGCATATCTGGAGAGAAGGAATGGGTGACGTTTCGAGTCGAGTCCCTTCTTCAGACTCAGAAGACCGAGGAAGGTCTTGACCCGAAACGTCAAATATTCCTTTTCCGCAGAGATGCTGCCTGACCCTGCCTTTCACACAGAGGGTGGCGGGTGTATGGAACAAGCTGCCAGAGGAGGTAGTTGAGGCTGGGACTATCTCATCATTTAAGAAACAGTTGGACAGGTACATGGATAGGACAGGTTTGGAGGGATATGGACCAAGCGCAGGCAAGTGGGACTAGTGTAGCTGGGACATTGTTGGATGGTATGGACGATTTGGGCTGAAGGGCCTGTTTCCATACTGTATCAATCTATGACTCTATGACCCACTAAGTTACTCCAGCAGTTTGGGCTTTTACCTTTGGTTTAAACCAGCATCTGCAGTTCCTTCCCACACCATTTATACTTTGGTCATTCCCACTTCTCCCATTAACCAATGGGCAGCAGATATAAAATCAGTCTGAAGAAGGGTCTCGACCCGAAACGTCACCCATTCCTTCTCTCCAGAGATGGTGCCTGACCCGTTGAGTTACTCCAGCATTTTGTGATACCTTCGATTTGTACCAGCATCTGCAGTTATTTGTGATACACCCCCCCCCCCCCCCCCTCCCCCCCCACCGCCACAGGTCCCTCTTGTCCCCCCACACCAGGTTCCCCCTTTGGAAGTTGAAATTATAAATCTTCCAACCTACCCAATTGCGGTCCTGGTTATCAAAAAGTCTGCACTTTCTCTGTAACTGTAACTCTATAATGCTGTAAGATGATATTTCACACTCGGGTCCATTTCTCTTTGTTTTGACTGTTGTACTTGATTCAGCTTGATTGTACTCAAACACACCATGAATTGACTGGGGAGCAGGCTGTATCTTCACTGTTTCACTGTGTCTTGGGATACGTGATTATTAAACCAATACCACGTCAACACAAGGTTCTGAGGTGGAAGCTGGATCATTAGAACCATTTAAAGTGAAGGTGGGTAAATATTTGATCGTCCAAGGAATAGAAGTGTATGGTAGAAATAGCACTGTAAAGCCCCTGTCCCACTCAGGCGATATTTTAGACGACTACAGGCGACTAGGCTGTCGCCACACGGTTGCCGGGGTGTCGCCCGTACGGTCGTGAGTCGTCTCCAAAGAGTCGTAGCGTTTTTCCGGTCGTCGCTGGATTTTGAAATGTTTAACATTTTTCGGCGTCTGTTGGTTTGACGCCAATGGTCGTAGCTTGACGTCTCCTGACGGGGGCGCTGTCGTAGGTTGTCGCCGGTGCTGACTTCGTTGAATTCCATTGGCGACTGCCTACGTCAACCGGCGTCAGGTACCGGCGCCAAAACCGGAGGCCAAAATGACGTGAACTGCCTTCAGTTGTCGCCGACACGGTCGTAGCTTGTCGTAGCTTGTCGCGGGTAGACGTAGGTTGACTTCAGTTGTCGTCGGTTTTCGCCTGTGTGGTCGTAGGTTGTCGTAGGTGCGTTCGTAGGTGGACGTCCTAAGTCGCGACGATTGGAATTGCACAGATTAGAGTCATACAGAGCGGAAACAGGCCCTTCAGCCCAACTTGCCCATGCCGGTCAACATGCCCAATCTACACTAGTCCCACCTGCCTGCGTTTGGCCCATATCCCTCTAAACCTGTCCTATCTGTACCTATCTAAATCCTTCTTGAATGTTGCGATAATACCTGCCTCAACTACCTCCTCCGGCAGCTCGTTCCGTACACTCACCACCCTTTGTGTGAAAAAGTCACCCCTCAGGTTCCTATTAAATCTCCCTCCCCCTCACTTTAAACCGATGTGCTCTTGTTCTCGATTCCCCTATTCGGGGCAAGAGTTTTTAGCTGATTTTGTTCACTACCGTCCGACTGAAGAGATTTTGGGCTGCACAGTAGCGCAGCGGTAGCGTTGCTGCCTTACAGTGACAGAGACCGGGGTTTGACCCTGACTACGGGCGCTGTCTGTACGGAGTTTGTACGTTCTCCCCGTGACCTGCGTGGGTTTTCTCCGGGTGCTCCGGTTTCCTCCCACACTCCAAAGACGTGCATGTCGGTAGGCTAACTGGCTTGGTAAATTTGTAAATTATCCCTGTGCAGGAAAGAACTAAGGGTCTCGACCCGAAACGTCACACATTCCTTCTCTCCCGAGATGCTGCCTGACCCGCTGAGTTATAGACAACAGACAATAGGTGCAGGAGTAGGCCATTCGGCCCTTCGAGCCAGTACCACCATTCAATGTGATCATGGCTGATCATTCACAATCAGTACCCTGTTCCTGCCTTCTCCCCATATAGATCCTTAAGAGCTCCCCGCTATCCTTAAGAGCTCTATCTAGCTCTCTCTCTTGAATGCATTTAGAGAATTGGCCTCCACTGCCTTCTGAGGCGCAGAATTCCACAGATTTGCAACTCTCTAACTGAAAAGGTTTTTGCTCATCTCCGTTCTAAATGGCCTACCCCTTATTCTTAAACTGTGGCCCCTGAATCTGGACTCCCCCAACATTGGGAACATGTTTCCTGCCTCTAACGTGTCCAACCCCTTAATAATCATATATGTTTCAATAAGATCCCCTCTCATCTTCTTACTCCAGCATTTTGTGTCGACCTGTAAATCATCCCTCACGTGTGTCGCAGAGCATTAGTGTGCGGGGATTGCTGGTCGGCCGCGGACTCGGTGGGCCCTAAGTGCCCGTTTCCGTGCTGTATTTCTGAACTGAACTAAACAAAATTCCCTCCTCTGGTACACACAAAATGCTGGAGTAACTCAGCGGGTCAGGCAGCATCTCAGGAGAGGAGGTATGGGCGACGTATAGGAGCAAAGAGGTCCTTCTGCAGTTGTACAGGGCCCTAGTGAGACCGCACCTGGAGTACTGTGTGCAGTTGTACAGGGCCCTAGTGAGACCGCACCTGGAGTACTGTGTGCAGTTGTACAGGGCCCTAGTGAGACCGCACCTGGAGTACTGTGTGCAGTTGTACAGGGCCCTAGTGAGACCGCACCTGGAGTACTGTGTGCAGTTTTGGTCTCCAAATTTGAGGAAGGATATTCTTGCTATTGAGGGCGTGCAGCGTAGGTTTACTAGGTTAATTCCCGGAATGGCGGGACTGACGTATGTTGAAAGACTGGAGCGACTAGGCTTGTATACACTGGAATTTAGAAGGATGAGAGGGGATCTTATCGAAACGTATAAGATTATTAAGGGGTTGGACACGTTAGAGGCAGGAAACATGTTCCCAATGTTGGGGGAGTCCAGAACCAGGGGCCACAGTTTATGAATAAGGGGTAGGCGATTTAGAACGGAGATGAGGAAAAACTTTTTCAGTCAGAGAGTTGTGAATCTGTGGAATTCTCTGCCTCAGAAGGCAGTGGAGACCAATTCTCTGAATGCCTTCAAAAGAGAGCTAGATGGAGCTCTTAAGGATAGCGGAGTCAGGGGGTATGGGGAGAAGGCAGGAACGGGGTACTGATTGAGAATGATCAGCCATGATCACATTGAATGGCGGTGCTGGCTCGAAGGGCCGAATGGCCTCCTCCTGCACCTATTGTCTATTGTCTATTGTTTTGGGTCGAGACCCTTCTTCAGACCCGATACGTCACCCATCCCTTCTCTCCGGAGATGCTGCCTGTCCCGCTGAGTTACTCCACCATTTTGAGTCGGCGCAGACTCGGTGGGCCGAATTGTCGGTTTCCGCGCTGTATCTCTGAACTCAACTAAATTCCTCATCTTCCGAGTGACCTTGAGTTTATTAAGCCAAGGGCACGGGTGAGAAAAATTGGATCGGTTAGGTGTGTAAAGAAGAAGAGGGAAACAAGATTGTCCAAAGAACAAGAGGGGAGGGGAGGGGAGGGGAGGGAGGAGGGGTGGGGGGGAGGTAGGAGGGATGGGGGGGATGGAGGAGGGGTGGGGGAGGAGGGAGGAGGGGTAGGGGGGAGGTAGGAGGGGTGGGGGGGGGGGGGGGAGGGGAGGGTCCAGTGCGCAGCCAAAACTGGAATAATATCTTTCTTTCCCTGTTGTTGAGTTTCGTGCTCTGACCACGGATTTTCATTTCAGGGACTCAGCTTTCCCTGTTGAAAAAAAAAAGTGTTATCAGTGAGCCCAGATCCTTGACAGACCCAGTTTATCTTGACAAATGAACCTCGAGCTTGGAAGTTATTATTGGGCTGCTGCTGTTTTTGTCACCATCTCTCCCGAGTTCCAATCGTCTTTTGTACTTTTTTTATTTTCCTCCAGCCGTACAATGTGTTATCTGTCAGAAAGATAATGGACCTGGGGGAAATATTCTACTTGTGTGCTTTCGCCACCAGTGGTCTTGCAAGATAAACTTGGGCGTCTCCGAGAGCAGTCTTTTCGGAGTCGTAGAGTCACGCGGCGTGGAAGCCTGGCCGTTCGGCCCAGCTTCCACATGCCAACCAAGCTGCCCCATCTACGCTACTCCCACCTGCCCGCGTTTGGCACCATCTAGATACTAAAACTCTCGTGTGTTATTTTGTTTGTTCCTGAACTACACCCAAAGCGGCACACGATAGCGCGACAATTTTAGGCCCACCTTACTCACCGTCGTCCCTTTGGTGCTAATGGAAGAAGTTTCATTGAAATCGGTGTTATGTTTTTAAAGCTATTCACATTTTAAAGTTTAAATCTATCTATTTTTCAGTCAGAGAGTTGTGAATCTGTGGAATTCTCTGCCTCAGAAGGCAGTGGAGGCCAATTCTCTGAATGCATTCAAGAGAGAGCTAGATAGAGCTCTTAAGGATAGCGGAGTCAGGGGGTATGGGGAGAAGGCAGGAACGGGGTACTGATTTAGAATGATCAGCCATGATCACATTGAATGGTGGTGCTGGCTCGAAGGGCTGAATGGCCTCCTCCTGCACCTAATGTCTATTGTCCTCGAAAGGGCGGGTGGAGGGAGGCGGGTGGAAGGAGGGGGGAGGAAGGGGGTGAGGGGATGGAGTGGGGGGAGGGGAAGGGGGGAGGGGGAAGGGGGGAGGGGAAGGGGGAGGGGAGGGGGGAAGGGGGGAGGGGAAGGGGGGAGGAGAGAGTGCTGCACCATTACAGGAGAGGTTTGGGCCGATGGATCCACTCGGTCTAGCATCCCACTAAACCTTTTCTACCTATGTAAATGTCGTTTAAATGGTGTTTTCATACCTGCCTCAACTACCTCCTCTGGCAGCTCAATCCGTATGCCCACCACCCTTTGTGTAAAAACATTGCCCCTCAGATACCTGTTAAATATTTCCCCCCTCAACTTAAACCTATGTCAAAGATAGACACAAAATGCTGGAGTAACTCAGCGTGTAAAGGCAGCATCTCTGGAGAGAAGGAATGGGTGATGTTTCGGGTCGAGACTGATGACAGGGGAGGGGCGGTCCAGAGATAAAACGTAGTTGGAGACAGTAAGGCTGGCGGGCGAACTGGGAAGGGGGAGGGGATGGAGAGAGAGAGCTACTTGAAGTTAGAGAAGTCAATGTTCATACCGCTGGGGTGTAAGCTGCCCAAGCGAAATATGAGGTGCTGTTCCTCCAATTTGCGCTGGGCCTCACTCTGAGGCCCAGGACAGAAAGGTCAGTGTGGGGATGGGAGGGGAAGTTAAGGTGCTGAGCCACCGGGAGATCAGGTCGGTTAAGACGGGCTGAGAGCGGAGGTGTTCAGTGAAACGATCGCCGAGCCTGCGTTTGGTCTCGCCGAAATACAGCAGTCTTTGTCCTCTGGTTCCTTATTCCCGTACACTGGGTTAAATACTCTGCATTTACCCTGTCTATTCCTCTCGTGATTTTCCGCACCTCTATGAGATCACCCCTCATCCTCCTGCTCTCCATGGAATAAAGTCCTAGCCTGCTCAAACTCTATCTACACCCCAAGCCCTCAAATCCTGGCCACATCCTCGTAATTCTCTGCACCGTTTCCAGCTGAACAACATCTTTCCTGTGACAGGGTGAGAATAAACTGAACACAATAGGGTCTGAAGAAGGGTCCCGACCCGAAATGTCACCGTCCTTTTTTCTGTAGAGATGCTGCCTGACCCGCTGAATTAGAAACATAGAAACATAGAAAATAGGTGCAGGAGTAGGCCATTCGGCCCTTCGAGCCTGCACCGCCATTCAATATGATCATGGCTGATCATCCAACTCAGTATCCCGTTCCTGCCTTCTCTCCATACCCCCTGATCCCTTTAGCCACAAGGGCCACATCTAACTCCCTCTTAAATATAGCCAATGAACTGGCCTCGACTACCTTCTTTCTGTGGCAGAGAATTCCACAGATTCACCACTCTCTGTGTGAAAAAAAAACGTTCTCATCTCGGTCCTAAAAGACTTCCCCCTTATCCTTAAACTGTGACCCCTTGTTCTGGACTTCCCCAACATCGGGAACAATCTTCCCGCATCTAGCCTGTCCAACCCCTTAAGAATTTTGTAAGTTTCTATAAGATCCCTCCTCAATCTTCTAAATTCCAGCGAGTACAAGCCGAGTCTATCCAGTCTTTCTTCATATGAAAGTCCTGCCATCCCAGGGATCAATCTGGTGAACCTTTAGTACTTTGTGTCTATATTCACTATAAATCAGCATCTGCAATTTCTTCCTGCGCAATTCCCCAAATGTGGCCTCACCAATGTCCTTGTACAAGGTCAGGTTTACAAGGATGTTGCCAGGACTTAAGGGTGTGAGCTATATATAGAGAGGTTGAGTAGGCTGGGTCTCTATTCCTTGGAGTGAAGGAGGGTGAGGGGTGATCTTCTCATGGTGTCAAAAATCATGAGGAATAGATCGGGTAGATGCACAGAGTCTCTTGCCCAGAGTAGGGGAATCGAGGACCAGACGGCCTAGGTTTAAGGTGAAGGGGAAAAGATGTAATAGGAATCCAGCTTTTTCACACAGAGGGTGGTGGGTGTGTGGAATGAGCTGCCAAAGGAGTAGTTGAAGTTGGGACCATCCCAACGTTTGAGAAACAGTTAAGACAGGTGCATGGATAGGACAGGTTTGGAGGGATATGGCCCACAAACACAGGCAGGTGAGACTGGTCTAGCTGGGGCATTGTTGGCCTGGGTAGGCAGGTTGTGCTGAAGGGCTCAATGACTCTCTGACTCTATGGCTCTACGTAACATGACCTCCCAACTGCACACTGCACTTCATAACCCCGGTGTCCCACTCTGCTGATGGCCTGTTCCATGTGTGCACAGGTAAGCCTTCTGCTGTGAGGATTTGATTGATGCGTTTTCATTGTAACACCATTGACACTTCAGTGCACGTCTTCAATTTGCCAATCTTTTTAGTTTCGCTATAACAAATAGTACATCACTCACTTGCTTCCGAAAACAACACATTTTCATGAAGTTTGGAATCGGCAACCAGAGGGCAGAGGTTTAGGGGAAATATTTAATGGGAACCTGAGGGGTAACAACAGACAATAGGTGCAGGAGTAGGCCATTTGGCCCTTCGAGCCAGCACCGCCATTCAATGTGATCATGGCTGATCATTCTCAATCGGTACCCCGTTCCTGCCTTCTCCCCATACCCCCTGACTCCGCTATCCTTAAGAGCTCTATCTAGCTCTCTCTTGAATGTATTCAGAGAATCGGCCTCCGCTGCCTTCTAAGGCAGAGAATTCCACAGATTCACAACTCTCTGACTGAAAAGGTTTTTCCTCATCTCCGTTCTAAATGACCTACCCCTTATTCTTAAACTGTGGCCCCTGGTTCTGGACTCCCCCAACATTGGGAACATGTTTCCTGCCTCTAACGTGTCCAACCCCTTAATAATCTTATACATTTCGATAAGATTGCCTCTCATCCTTCTAAATTCCAGTGTATACGAGCCTAGCCGCTCCAGTCTTTCAACATACGACAGTCCCGCCATAACCTTTTTTAAACAAAGGGTGGTGGGTATATGGAACGAGCTGCCGGAGGCACAGTGGTGCAGCGGTGGAGGTACTGCCTCACAGCGCCAGAGACCCGGGTTCGATCCTGACTACGGGTGCTGTCTGCACGGAGTATGTACGTTCTCCCCGTGACCCGCGTGGGTTTTCTCCGAGATCTGCCGTTTCCTCCCGCACTCCAAAGACGTACAGGTTTGTAGGTTAATTGACTTGTAAAATTGTCCCCAGTGTGTGTCGGATAGTGTTAACGTGCGGGGATCGCTGGTCGACGCGTGGACTCGGTGGGCTGAATGGCCTGTTTCCGCGCTGTATGTCAAAACTATACAAAACAATAAAGAAGTTAGTTGAGGCAGGGACTATTGCAACGCTTAAGAAACATTTAGACAGGTACATGGATAGGGCAGGTTTGGAGGGATACGGGCCAAACGCAGCATGTGGGTCTAGTGTAGATGGGACATAGACAATAGACAATAGGTGCAGGAGTAGGCCATTCAGCCCTTCGAGCTAGCACCGCTATTCAATGTGATCATGGCTGATCATTCTCAATCACTACCCCGTTCCTGCCTTCTCCCCATACCCCCTGACTCCGCTATCCTTAAGAGCTCCATCTAGCTCTCTCTTGAATGCATTCAGAGAATTGGCCTCCACTGCCTTCTGAGGCAGAGAATTCCACAGATTCACAACTCTCTGACTGAAAAAGTTTTTCCTCATCTCGGTTCTAAATGGCCTACCCCTTATTCTTAATATTCTGATATATATCTTTCGCTCTCAACCCCATTCTCCTGCCTTCTCCCCGCAGCTGTTGATGCCTTTAGATCTGAGGGGTTAACTGGCTGGATGAGGTAGGAAAAGGGATGCGGCCATTGAAATGAAGAGTCTCGTTTAGAGATACAGCGCGGAAACAGGCCCTTCGGCCCCTCCGAGTCCACGCCGACCAGCGATCCCCTGTACACTCGTTCTATGTTATCCCACTTTCACATCCTACACGCTGAGGGCAATTTACAGAAGCCAATTAACCTCCCAGCCAGCACGGCTTTGGGATGTGGGAGGGAACCGGAGGAGACCTATGCAGTCCACAGGGAGAACATGCAAACTCCATACACAGTAGGGATTATCAAGATCGAGCCCGTGTCTCTGGCGCTGTAGTGCAGCAACTCCAGGCTTGCCACCCATAAGAGTGAAATGTGTAAAACAATGACCTGGCTAAAGTGGATGCCAGCAAGAGATCCCGTGATGTACGGTCCCGTGCTGGCCAGAATAAAGGCAGAGAGTTAGTGCGGGTGTCAAGGGGTTGTGGGGAGAAGGCAGGAGAATGGGGTTGAGGGGGAAAAGATAGATCAGCCATGATTGAATGGCGGAGTAGACTTGATGGGCCGAATGGCCTAATTCTTTCCTACAACTTTTAACCAATAGCGAAAGGCCTGGATTGAGTGGATGTGGAGAGGATGTTTCCACTAGTGGGAGAGCCCAGGACCAGATGGGCACAGCCTCAGAATAAAAGGACGAAAGGTACCCTTAGAAAGATGAGGACAATAGACAATAGACAATAGGTGCAGGAGGAGGCCATTCGGCCTTTCGAGCCAGCACCGCCATTCAATGTGATCATAATAATACATTTTATTTATATAGCGCTTTTCATATACTCAAAGACGCTTTACAGAGATTTTGAGAACATAGGGAAATGAATAAATAGATAAATAAGTAAATAAATAAATGAACAGAGAAAGGAGACAGAAGGTGAGGTGACCTTCAGTGGTTGAAGGCAGTACTGAACAGGTGAGACTTCAGCGATGTTTTGAATGTGGTGAGTGTGGGGGAGTCTCTAACGGTTTGGGGTGGTGAGTTCCATAGGGTGGGAGCAGCGATGGAGAAAGCCCTGTCCCCCCAGGATCTGAGTTTAGTCCGGATGTGGGGGGGATAGGAGATTGGCAGCGGCAGAGCGGAGGGTGCAGGTGGGAGTGTGCCTGTGGAGGAGGTCGGTCAGGTAGGATGGGGCCAGGTTATGGAGGTTATGATCATGGCTGATCATTCTCAATCAGTACCCCGTTCCTGCCTTCTTCAGTCAGAGGGCGGTGAATATGTGAAATTCATTGCCACAGAAGGCTGTGGAAGGCTGTGGAGGCTGTGGAGGCCAAGTCAGTGGATATTTTTTAGGTGGAGATTGATAGATTCTTGGTTATTACGGGCGGAGAGGCAGGGGAATGGGTTTGACAGGGAGAGATAGATCAGCCATGATTGAATGGCGGAGCAGATCTGATGGGCTGAATGGCCTAATTCTGCTCCTACAACGTATGAACTGGTTGTGAGAGAGCCACAGGGTGCCCATGATGAGCTTGCTACCGTGACAGATGGGACACTGCACACAGTAATGGAGTGGCACTGGAGGTGGGTGTGGAAGAAGTGTCACCATTCACACCCCCGTAATGGCTTGAGAGTGCCTGGAGTTGACACCCTGTCACAAAATGGAAGGCAGCTACTTGTGACAGCCCCTACTTTGGAAAGCACTGGCTTTAGCGCTAAGTATTTCCTTTGGGAATTCATTGGCAGGATCACTGCCGACTGTTTAGTTTTTTAGTTTAGTTTAGTTTAGTTTAGTTTAGTTTAGAGATACAGCGCGGAAAAAGGCCCTTTCGGCCCACCGGGTCCGCGCCGCCCAGCGATCCCCGCACACTAACACCATCCTACACCCACTAGGGACAATTTTTACATTTACCAAGCCCAATTAACCTACAAACCCGCGCGTCTTTGGAGTGTGGGAGGAAACCGAAGATCTCGTGGAAAACCCACGCAGGTCACGGGGAGAACGTACAAACTCCGTACAGACGGCACCCGTAGTCGGGATGGAACCCGGGTCTCAGGCGCTGCATTCGCTGTAAGGCAGAAACTCTATCGCTGCGCCACCGTGCCGTCGACTGTGGTGGGACTCTCTTGGAATTGAGGTTGGAAGCCAAGGGTCTCGACCCGAAACGTCACCCATTCCTTCTCTCCAGAGATGCTGCCTGTCCCGCTGAGTTACTCCAGCATTTTGTGTCGATCTTCAGCAAAAAGGACAGCATAGGTGTGTTGGGCCGAAGGGCCCACTTCTGTGCATGTACAAATCCACAACACTTAATATTGTCACGAAAACCATGAGAGGCATAGATCGGGTAGATGCACAGAGTCTCTTGCCCACAGTAGGGGAATTGAGGACCAGAGAACATACAGTAGGTTCAAGGTGAAGGGGAAAAGATTTAATAGAAATCTGAGTGGTAACTTTTTCACTCAAAGGGTGGTGGGTGTGTGGAACGAGCTTCAAGAGGAGGTATTTAGGAAGGAACTGCAGATGCTAGTTTACACCGAAGATAGACACAAAATGCTAGAGTAACTCAGTGGGACAGGCAGCGTCTCTGGATGGAATGAATGGGTGATGTTTCTGGTCGAGACCCTTCGTCAGGTGGTTGAGGCAGGGACTATTGCCATATTTAAGAAACAGTTAGACAGGTACATGGATAGGACAAGTTTGGAGGGATATGGGCCAAGCGCGCGCAGGCAGGTGGGACCAGTGTAGCTGGGACATGTTGGGCGGTGTGGGCGAGTTGGGCCGAAGGGCCTGTTTCTATGCTATATCACTCTATGACTAAAACCTGTACCTCGGTACAGTGAACTTCTTTGTTTTTTTTGCGTACAACCCGCTAAAATCAAACGGCAGACCTCAGCTAGGTCGTACACAAAGTCTCCGGTGCCGACGAAGTTACTTAAAGTCCGTCAAACATCCTGGTCTGCCGTTGCACGTGGTAGCAGGTTCCCCCCTTCATTCTCGCCCCGTAATGCATGTTGGGTCCTCAGATGAACGAGGATCCAGATTGTGGCCAAGCACATTGGAGAGAGGAGGAGAACTTCTTCAGAGCAAGCGTGCCTTGAGGAGGTGGAGCAGTAAAATGGGGACACTAAAAGCTGGAGTAACTCAGCCGGTCAGGCAGCATCTCTGGAGGGAAGGAATGGGTGACGTTTAGGGTCAGTAGATAATAGACAATAGGTGCAGGAGTAGGCCACTCGGCCCTTCGAGCCAGCACCGCCATTCATCGTGATCATGGCTGATCATCCACAATCAGTACCCCGTTCCTGCCTTCTCCCCATACCCCCTGACTCTTTGCCAAAGCCATTTATCCTACAAAAACCTGTGAGTCTTTGGAGAGTGGGAGGAAACCGGAGCGCCTGGGGAAAACCCACGGGGGTCACGGGGAGAACGTACAAACTCCGTATAGACAGAACCTGTGGTCAGGATCGAATCTGGGTCTCTGGCGCTGTGAGGCTGCAACTCTGCCACTTCACCACCTGCCCAATGTCTGTGTCCAACATGATGCCACGACCAACCTTGACTTGTCCATCCATATCACTCCATTCCCAGCACTTCAACTCCCCCTCCCACTCCCAGTCTGGCCTTTTCTGTCCTGGGCCTCCTCCATTGTCAGGAAGACTAGTGGGAGAACTGGGAAGGGGGAGGGGAAAGAGATGGACAGAGGAGCTATCTGAAGTTAGAGAAGTCAATGTTCGTACCGCTGGGGTGTAAACCGCCCGAGCGAAATATGAGGTGCTGATCCTCCAATTTGCGCTGGGCCTCACTATGACAATGGAGGAGGCCCAGGACAGAAAGGGTCAGACTGGGAGTGGGAGGGAGAGCGGAAGTGCTGAGCCACCGGGAGATCAGGTTGGTTAAGGCGGACTGAGCGGAGGTGTTGAGCCCAAACGATCGCTGAGCCTGCGCTTGGTCTCGCCGATGTAGAGAAGCTGACATTTGGAACATTTTCCTGCTTATCCCCGTTGGGGGTATCAGTTTTAGTTTTGGAGACGCGGGGCGGCGGGTTTACAACCCCCCGCAGAAGGCGGGGAGTGGGTCTCGAACCTGGGGAACGAACAGCTCACTAAGGAGCGAAACCGCAGCTGACAGACACCTTGAGCGAAGTCGGTTCCATCAAAGTGCCTGGAGGCAGGCAGACAGACAAGGTAACTAACTCCTCATCATGCTGGCCAGGAGCAGGGTATAATTACTATATTAATATACAGGTGCCAAGCTGACGACGGGGTCTAATCATCGCTCGTGTCACTCTCGGCCGAGCGGAGGGATTATACCCATCATCAAGAGCACAGGGAGGGTATAATAAATCACAGCAGGGCTCCTTGCTAAGCTTAGCGTACACACGCCGCTGCTAATAATTACAAGGCGGAGGAGTGACGACTCGGCACATTTCAGTAAAGGGGAGAGGAAGTAGTGGCGGGGGCCATAGTTCAAGCTGCTTCTCGCCTCGTGTTGGCTTCACCTGACCTGTCGCCTGCACCTTGAGTTGACCTTGAGGTCGCTTGAGGCTGGAGGTAGAGGTGGTCACCCATTCCTTTTCTCCAGCGATGCTGCCCGACCCGCTGAGTTACTCCAGCATTTTTGTGTCCGTCTTCGGTGTAAACATAGAAACATAGAAAATAGGTGCAGGAGTAGGCCATTCGGCCCTTCGAGCCTGTACGCACCGCCATTCAATATGATCATGGCTGATCATCCAACTCAGTATCCCGTACCTGCCTTCTCTCCATACCCCCTGATCCCTTTCGCCACAAGGGCCACATCTAAGTCCCTCTTAAATATAGCCAAATGAACTGGCCTCAACTACCTTCTGTGGCAGAGAATTCCACAGATTCACCACTCTCTGTGTGAAAAAAAACTTTCTCATCTCGGTCCTAAAAGACTTCCCCCTTATCCTTCAACTGTGACCCCTGGTTCTGGACTTCCCCAACATCGGGAACAATCTTCCCGCATCTAGACTCTCCAACCCCTTAAGAAATTTGTAAGTTTCTATAAGATCACCCCTCAATCTTCAAAATTCCAGCGAGTACAAGCCGAGTCTATCCAGTCTTTCTTCATATGAAAGTCCTGCCATCCCAGGAATCAATCTGGTGAACCTTCTCTGTACTCCCTCTAAGGCTAGAATGTCTTTCCTCAGATTAGGAGACCAAAACTGTACGCATTACACCAGGTGTGGTCTCACCAATGCCCTGTACAACTGCAGCAGAACCTCCCTGCTCCTATACTCAAATCCCCTCGCTACGAATGCCAACATACCATTCGCTTTCTTCACTGCCTGCTGCACCTGCATGCCTACCTTCAATGACTGGTGTACCACGACACCCAGGTCTCGTAAAGCAGCGCCTGCAGTTCCTTCCGACAGGTTTGCATCTCAGCGCTGCGGCGAATCAGTTCCATGGGCAAAGTCCAATGTCCGCGATGGGATAGAGGTGACCCCATTAGAAACTTCTGCGGATGCAGCGTAGAAAGCGGACCGTTGGGTTGCAAAGCAGCCTGCATTGGGAACAGCTTTGCCCAAAGCTGCTATCTCTGCCCAAGAACTTGCAGGGAGTTGTCGATGTGGCCCAGGCCAGAATCTGTCTACACTTCGCGCTGCCTCGGGAGAGCAGCCAACATCATCAAACACTTGTCCCATCCCCGATCCTTCCTTCTTCTCCCCGCTCCCATCCGGCAGAAAGTACAGAAGCTTGAAAGCGCGCACCACCAGACTCAGCAACAGCTTCTTCCCCTCTGTTATCAGGCTTCTGAACGGCCCTTCCATAAGCTAGGGCACTGTCCGATTCACCTCTACCCCAGTGCCGACATTGGACCTTGAGTATGGAACTGGTGCGCTACAATGCTGAGAACCGTCTTCTGCACTCTGTATCTGCCCATTGGCTCTATCAAGTGTGCTTGAGCTCGACTTGATTGTATTTATGTATGGCGTATCTGATCTGTTCGGATCGCATGAAGTGAATGTTGTGTAGGAAAACAACTGCAGATGCCGGTACAAATCGAAGGTATCACAAAATGCTGGAGTAACTCAGCGGGTCAGGCAGCATCTCAGGAGAGAAGGAATGGGTGACGTTTCAGGTCGAGGCCTTTCTTCAGTCAGAAGAAGGGTCTCGACCCAAAACGTCACCCGTTCCTTCTCTCCTGAGATGCTGCCTGACCCGCTGAGATACTCCAGCATTTTGTGACACCATGAAGTGAATGTTAATCACTGGGCCTTGGTAATTACATTAATAAACCTAAACCTACACCAATAGCCCTGAGAAAGTGTTGTTGACCTTGAATGTTGCGGTCTTTCTCAAGAGCTTTCATAAGCTCATTCGTTCAAGGAGCAGAATAAGGCCATTTGGCCCATCAAGTCCACTCCGCCATTCAATCATGGCTGATCTATCTCTCCCTCCGGGGGTTCTCAGATTCACAACTCTCTGACTGAAAAAGTTTTTCCTCATCTCCGTTCTTAATGGCCTATCCCTTATTCTTAAACTGTGACCCCTGGTTCTGGACTCCCCCAACATTGGGAACATGTTTCCTGCCTCTAACGTGTCCAACCCCTTAATAATCTTATACGTTTCGATAAGATCCCCTCTCATCCTTCTAAATTCCAGTGTATACAAGCCTAGTCGCTGCAGTCTTTCAACATACGACAGTCCCGCCATTCTGGGAATTAACCTAGTGAACCTACGCTGCGATCGAACCTGGGTCCCTGGCGCTGTAAGGCAGCAATGCTATCGCTACGCTTCTGTGCCGCACTATCAATGTAGCTGGACTGTTCTACGTTCAAAGCCATTTTTGCTGACTTTTGGAGCTTTTGGAGCCGATTTATTGGCGAAAGGCTTGTTTCAGCTCGGGTGCCTTGGATGTAAAGAATTGTTCACGGTGCTGGTTTAAATGTGAAATCCATTCACTGTGAGGCTACTTGACTGCAGCGTACAAAGGACAGGAAGGAAACCATTTGTATTCTGATAAGATTATTGCGATTGTGTAACATTTTAATTGTTAAACGAGCCATGAATCCCCGAGGAGTATGTTTCCACCTAATCACTTGTTCACATTATCGCTTGACAAATCTTCAATGATAAAGTCCCACTTATTAATTGTTTCTTGGCTGTCAGTACCAGAAAGGTGGAGGTGAGCATGCTGCTGTTAGTAACTGGCATCATGTCTGCTGTCTGAAAAGGAAAAAGGAAGCTGATTATTGTCGTTTATTAAATCTAGCCAAAACTGACAGTTAAAATCTCAAAGGTGGGCGCAGAGGAAAAAGATGTAAAAAAATGGCAACAATGCCAAACGCTGGCATTGAATTGAATTGAATTGAATTGAATAAATGTTATTAGCCAAGTAGGTACACATAGAAGCAATTTGCCTTGGTCCATTTGCAAATGGGACGTGCTTCGATGGGGTGTCTTATTCAACATCGATGAGTTGGGTTGAAGGGCCTGTCTTCATGCTGCATGACTCTATGAATATATAACCTCCCTCCATGTTGCATGACTCTATGACTATATAACCTGTCTCCATGTTGCATGACTCTATGAATATATAACCTCCCTCCATGTTGCATGACTCTATGACTATATAACCTGTCTCCATGTTGCATGACTCTATGAATATATAACCTCCCTATTAAATCTTTTCCCCTTCACCTTGAACCTATGTCCTCGATTACCCTACTCTGGGTAAATGATTGTGCATCTACCCGATCTATTCCTCTCATGATTTTGTACACCTCTATAAGATCTCCCCTCATCCTCCTGCGCTCCATGGAATAGAGACCCAGCCTGCTCAAACTCTCCCTAGAGCTCACACCCTCTCGTCCTGGCAACATCCTCGTAAATGGCTCTAAGACTACATAACCTGTTTCCATGCTGTATGACTCTCTAACACTCTATAACCTGTTTCCATGATTAGGTTTAGGTTTAGGTTCATTATTGTCACGTGCACTGAGGTACTGTGAAAAGCTTTGTTTCGCATGCTATTCATTCAGATTAGATAATACCATCGTCATCGGCGGTCACTTGAAGCGAGTCTGACTGTCCTCTC
Organism: Rhinoraja longicauda; assembly: GCF_053455715.1. Lineage (NCBI taxonomy): Eukaryota > Metazoa > Chordata > Chondrichthyes > Rajiformes > Arhynchobatidae > Rhinoraja > Rhinoraja longicauda. The sequence goes on along the minus strand of NC_135953.1, from coordinate 6,834,895 downwards.
CATAGAGGACACGCCCGCGCGTGACTTTGTCTAACGTGGGGAGACTGGTGCACAGACAGCCACCACATGATCCTTGACAGATCTGGGTCAGGATCCAGTGGCGTGGAGTCCAGCCTTCATCCGCCTTCCCAGCCATTGTGATGCTCCACTAAAGTCAGCCATCATCCTCCACCTGTTCCACCATTGAGGTCTTGGTGGGATTGCTCTTTGTCAGGGACCTCCCCCTCGGCCTTACCGCCACGGGTGACCCTACCAGGAGCCTAGCTCCAGACGGCATCGCCCTCAGGATCTCAGGACCACACAAGCCTCTCCACCACCACAAGGTGACAGTCCACGGAGAAGAGATAATACCGCACAATAAATACAACCAAGACAAACTCAAGTGTAAAGGTAGACCAAAGGAGAGGGATACAAAGTGCAGAAGGTAGTTCTCAGCATTGTGGCACATTGTAGCGCATCACTTCCAGAGACAAAGTCCTATGTCCGCAATGGGGTAGTGGTGAATCGATGGGAGGACCGTTCGGAAGCCTGACAACCGAGGGGAAGAACCTGTTCCCGAGTTCATATCATATCATATATCATATATATACAGCCGGAAACAGGCCTTTTCGGCCCACCAAGTCCGTGCCGCCCAGCGATCCCCATACATTAACACTATCCTACACCCACTAGGGACAATTTTTTTAAAAACATTTTTACCCAGCCAATTAACCTACATACCTGTACGTCTTTGGAGTGTGGGAGGAAACCGAAGATCTCGGAGAAAACCCACGCAGGTCACGGGGAGAACGTACAAACTCCTTACAGTGCAGCACCCGTAGTCAGGATCGAACCTGAGTCTCCGGCGCTGCATTCGCGCTGCATTCGCTGTAAAGCAGCAACTCTACCGCTGCGCTACCGTGCCGCCCTACAACTCTACAACTAATAATAATAATAATAATGATAATAATGCATTACATTTGTATAGCGCTTTTCTAGAAACCCAAAGACGCTTTACATATTAGATCTAACATAAAGATAAATAAATAAACGAACAGAAAAGGATGAATAAGGTGGGGCGATGGTCAGTGGTTGAAGGCAGTGCTGAACAGGTGAGACTTCAGTGATGTTTTGAATGTGGTGAGTGAGGAGGAGTCTCTGACGGTTTGGGGTAGTGAGTTCCAGAGGGTGGGAGCAGCGATGGAGAAAGCTCTGTCCCCCCAGGATCTGAGTTTGGTCCGGATGGGGGGGGACAGGAGGTTGGCAGCAGCAGAGCGGAGGGTGCGGGTGGGAGTGTGTCTGTGGAGGAGGTCAGTCAGGTAGGATGGGGCCAGGTTATGGAAGGCTTTGTAGGTCATGAGGAGGATTTTGTACTGGATTCTCTGGGGGATGGGGAGCCAGTGGAGCTTGTAGAGGACGGGGGTGATATGGTCACGGGTCGGGAAGTGGGTGAGTAGACGGGCAGCGGAGTTCTGGATGTATTGGAGTTTATTGATGATTTTTGAGGGTGAACCATAGAGGAGGCTGTTGCAGTAGTCCAGACGGGAGGTGATGAAGGCGTGGATGAGGGTTTTTTGCAGCTGTGGAGGAGAGGGATGGACGGAGACGGGCGATGTTTTTGAGGTGGAAGAAGGCTGTCTTGGTGATGTGTTTGATGTGTTTGTCAAAGGAGAGGGTTTGATCAAAGATGATTCCAAGATTCCGGATGTGAGGGGAGGTGGATACTGGGAGACCATCGATGTTGAGGGTGAAGTTGTGGGTGGATTTGGTGAGCGTTTTTGGTCCGATGATGACGATTTCGGATTTGTCACAGTTTAGTTTGAGGAAATTGATTTGAAGCCAAAAACGGTGTAACTCTAAATCCCAGCAAGAATCTGGAGTGAGCATGGACGAATATAGAAAATAGGTGCAGGACGAGGCCATTTGGCCCTTCGAGCCAGCACCGCCATTCATTGTGATCATGGCTGATCGTCCACAATCAGTAACCTGTGCCTGTCTTCTCCCCACATCCCTTGATTTCGCTAGCCCCTAGAGCTCTATCTAACTCTCTTTTCATCCAGTGAATTGGCCTCCACTGCCCTCTGTGGCAGAGAATTCCACAAATTCACAACTCTCTGGGTGAAAATGTTTTGTTTCTCACCTCAGTTTTAAACGGGCTCCCCTTTATTCTTAAACTGTGCATCCCCTGGTTCTGGACTCCCCCCAACATTGGGAACATTTTTCCCGCATCCAGCAGGAAAATGGCATAAGAGTGGGATGAGGCCATTTGGCACCTTGTGCCAGATCAGCCATTCTACTATTTCAGACTCCATTTGCCTCCCCTGCCTTTCAAACTCTTTCTGAAATTCTCCAGAATCAGTTCAATCTGCATTTCGAAACAATATTGATCACTTGTCAATAAGTGAGCCCGTTCATTAAAGGTAATCACCAAAGTAACAATCTGAGGTAAAATCGTATTCATTGATTGAAAGATGCTGCATAGAAACAGGCGATCTGAGTCCACGCTGATTATCGATTACCCATTCACTAATTCTATGTTATCCCACTTTCCCATTCTTCACACACTCAAGGTAATTACATAGAAACATAGAAAATAGGTGCAGGAGGAGGCCATTCGGCCCTTCGAGCCAGCACCGCCATTCATTGTGATCATGGCTGATCATCCACAATCAGTAACCCATGCCTGCCTTCTCCCCATATCCCTTGATTCCGCTAGCCCCTAACTCTCTTTTAAATTCATCCAGTGAATTGGCCTCACTGCCCTCTGTGGCAGAGAATTCCACAAATTCACAACTCTTTGGGTGAAAACAATTTTTTTTTTCCCACCTCAGTTTTAAATGGCCTCCTCCTTTATTCTTAGACTGTGTGGCCCCTGTTTCTGGATTTCCCCCAACATTGGGAACGTTTTTCCTGCATCTAGCTTGTCCAGTCCTTTTTCCAATTTTATACATCTCTATAAGATCCCCTCTCATCCTTCTTGCTATTGAGGGCGTGCAGCGTAGATTTACTAGGTTAATTCCCGGAATGGCGGGACTGTCATATGTTGAAAGACTGGAGCGACTAGGCTTGTATACACTGGCATTTAGAAGGATGAGAGGAGATCTTATCGAAACGTATAAGATTATTAAGGGGTTGGACACGTTAGAGGCAGGAAACATGTTCCCAATGTTGGGGGAGTCCAGAACAAGGGGCCACAGTTTAAGAATAAGGGGTAGGCCATTTAGAACTGAGATGAGGAAAAACTTTTTCAGTCAGAGAGTTGTGAATCTGTGGAATTCTCTGCCTCAGAAGGCAGTGGAGGCCAATTCTCTGAATGCATTCAAGAGAGAGCTAGATAGAGCTCTTAAGGATAGCGGAGTCAGGGGGTATGGGGACAAGGCAGGAACGGGGCACTGATTGAGAATGATCAGCCATGATCGCATTGAATGGCGGTGCTGGCTCGAAGGGCCGAATGGCCTCCTCCTGCACCTATTGTCTATTGTCTATAAACTCCAGTGAATACAAGCCCAGTCTTTCCAATCTTTCGTCATACGACAGTCCCGCCATTCTCGGGGATTCACCTGGTGAGCCTACGCTGCACTGTCTCAATAGTAAGGACGCCCTTCCTCAAAATTAGGCACTGTTCTATGTTCTATGATTGCGTCAGCGTGCTGGGCCGATGACAGATCCACGGACATGTGCACGTCCCATGAACCTGAAATTGGTGACCCTCTCACCTGTCGATGCGTCGATGAGGACAGGTTTGTGGATCCTCCCCTTTCCCCTTCGAAAGTCAACAACCGGCTCCATAAAATAAAGAATTATAGAAATAACTCTCACCCACGCAGCCCTTCGTCTGACTGAAAGCATCAATTGAAATCCCCGCTACATTACACTCCATGGCCCAAAATAACTTTCGGAAAAAAAACCCCTCTGTTAATATTGTAATGAATGGGCTTCATCTTCCCACCCAGAGAACCCTTGCCGACACTTATGGGTGTTTTGTGTCTCTTTCAATTGCAGCCTCTTCCTCTCCTCCTGCTCCCTTAATTGCCTTTAGTGCGTGGAACCTGACATTCCCACAACTCCTACAAAGCAGTCAAGCCCACACAATGCAGGTTGGCATTCAAAGGCTCGACTGGAGAGTCAGGTGGAACGTGCAGGAGGGAAGAGAGGGGGGAGAGGGGGAGAGGGGGAGAGGGGGAGAGGGGGGAGAGGGGGGAGAGGGGGGAGAGGGGGGAGAGGGGGAGGGGGGGGGAGAGGGGGAGAGGGGGAGAGGGGGAGAGGGGGAGAGGGGGGAGAGATGGGACGGAGAGATGGGACGGAGAGATGGGACGGAGAGATGGGACAGAGAGATGGGACAGAGGACTTTTACTTCAGATTTGACGTTTGACAGCACTGGGCCTGTACTCGCTGGAGTTTAGAAGGATGATGGGGGGGGGGGGGGGGGGGGGGGGGGCAACAATGAAACGTACCAAATAGTGAAAGGCTTGGATAGAGTGGATGTGGAGAGGATGTCTGAAGAAGGGTCTCGACCCTAAACGTCGCCCATTCCTTCTCTCCTGAGATGCTGCCTGACCTGCTGAGTTACTCCAGCATTTTGTGAAATAAATACCTTCGATTTGTACCAGCATCTGCAGTTATTTTCTGACACAAGAAGTACTAAAGGTACTGTCGTGTTTGAACGTGGACAAATCTCCAAATCTGCAGTTCCTTGCTTCTCCCCAGATGCTGCCTGACCCGCTCAAAATAGACAATAGGTGCAGGAGGAGGCCATTCGGCCCTTCGAGCCAGCACCGCCATTCAATGTGATCATGGCTGATCATTCTCAATCAGTACCCCGTTCCTGCCTTCTCCTCATACCCCCTGACTCCACTATCCTTAAGAGCTCTATCTAACTCTCTCTTGAATGCATTCAGAGAACTGGCTTCCACTGCCTTCTGAGGCAGAGAATTCCACAGATTCACAACTCTCTGACTGAAAAAGTTTCTCCTCATCTCCGTTCTAAATGGCCTACCCCTTATTCTTAAACTGTGGACCCTGGTTCTGGACTCCCCCAACATTGGGAACATGTTTCCTGCCTCTAACGTGTCCAATACCTTAATAACCTTATACGTTTCGATAAGATCCCCTCTCATCCTTCTAAATTCCAGCGTATACAAGCTGCAACAGAATGCCTGTAGCCGCTGGAAATCTGAATCCGAAACTCCAAAGACGAACGGGTTTGTAGGTTAATTGGCTTGGTAAATTGCCCCTACTTTGTGTAGGATAGCGTTAGTGTGCGGGGATCTACCGGTTGGCCTGGACTCGGTGGGCCGACAGGGCCTGTGGCCGTGCTCATCTCTAAACAAAACTAAACTAAAAACACAAAGTACTGGAGCTATCCAGCGGAAGCGGCAACACCTCGAGGGAGAGTAACATAGAAACATAGAAAATAGGTGCAGGAGTAGGCCATTCGGCCCTTCGAGCCTGTACGCACCGCCATTCAATATGATCCTGGCTGATCATCCAACTCAGTATCCTGTACCTGCCTTCTTTCCATACCCCCTGATCCCTTTATCCACAAGGGCCACATCTAACTCCCTCTTAAATATAGCCAATGAACTGGCCTCAACTACCTTCTGTGGCAGAGAATTCCACAGATTCACCACTCTCTGTGTGAAAAAAAACTTTCTCATCTCGGTCCTAAAAGACTTTCCCCTTATCCTTAAACTGTGACCCCTTGTTCTGGACTTCCCCAACATCGGGAACAATCTTCCCTCATCTAGCCTGTCCAACCCCTTAAGAATTTTTAAGTTTCTATAAGATCCCCCCTCAATCTTCTAAATTCCAGCGAGTACAAGCCGAGTCTATCCAGTCTTTCTTCATATGAAAGTCGTGCCATCCCAGGAATCAATCTGGTGAACCTTCTCTGTACTCCCTCTATGGCAAGAATGTCTTTCCTCAGATTAGGAGACCAAAACTGTACGCAATACAGACTGTACACAGAGTTTAATATTTCAGCGCATCAGACCAAAAATAGCTTTTTAAAAATTGATGCTGCGTTCTTTAAGCAAACCCCATACCCACGCAACCGTGCAGGTAAATGTTTTGAGGGTCCCTTTGGGAAATGTACACTTAGATTAACCTGGGAAATACGTGGGAGATCTGTTTGTGCAAGGTGGTTCGCCAAGTGGTGTATCATTACCGCGGAAGATGCCTTTCATTTTGCTTCTGTTGTCCATGTGGATTTCACTCAATTACCCGAGAATTGTTTGGCAATTTATTTACTATTGAATCTTCGCTATCGACCAGCGACTAAACTGCAGATGGATTTTTTTTTTTCCAAATAGGACTTTAGATTAGGTGGAGAAATCTGTGCCAGAGACAGTGCTGTGACTTTCAGTCCCATCCCCCTCCACCATCCACGCACTTTCCTCTCGTTCTTTTGTAGTTTAGTTTCTAGATTTAGATTTAGAGATTTAGAGATACAGCGCGGAAACAGGCCCTTCGGCCCACCGAGTCCGCGCCGCCCAGCGATCCCCGCACATTAACACTATCCTACACACACTCGGGACAATTTTTACATTTACCCAGTCAATTAACCAGCAAACCTGTACGTCTTTGGAGTGTGAGAGGAAACCGAAGATCTCGGAGAAAACCCCACGCAGGTCACGGGGAGAACGTACAAACTCCGTACAGACGGCGCCCGTAGTCAGGATCGAACCTGGGTCTCCGGCGCTGCATTCGCTGTAAGGCGGCAACTCTACCGCTGCGCCACCGTGCCAGCGCGAGACACAGACCCTTCGGCCCACCGAGTCGGGGCCGACCCATCGATCCCCGCACACTAACGCTATCCTACACGCCGAGGACAATTTACGATTTTTACCGAAGCCAATTAACCAACAAACTTGTACGCCTTTGGAGTGTGGGAGGAAACGGGAGCACCTGGTGAAAAACCACGCAGGTCACGGGGAGAACGTACAAACTCCTCACAGACAGCAATAGACAATGGACAATATGTGCAGGAGGAGGCCATTCGGTCCTGTGAGCATCCGTGGTCAGGATCGAACCCAGGTCCCTGTGGTGCTGTGAGGCAGCAACTCTACCGCTGCGCCATAGTGCCGCCATTTTTCTTTGGCTTTCCCCCCCGCCACGTCAGTAAACAGCTCTGACAAAACCATCAGAATTACTGTCTCACTGCCGCGAGAACGTAGAACAGAGCATACTACAGGACCAGGTCCTTCGGCCCACGATGTCTGTGCCGAACCTGATGCCAAGACCAACTCTTATCTGCCTGATAAGATAGTCGCAAAATGCTCAAAATAACTCAGCAGGTCGGGCAGCATCTCTGGAGGAAAGGAATAGGTGGCACGGTTGGCATGCACAAGTTGGGCCGAAGGGCCTGTGATTCTATGACATTTCTCATTCTTATCGCTTTCAGTTTAGTTGATTGTCACGGGTACCAGTGAAAAGCTTTTGTTGCGCGCTACCCAGTCAACGGAAAAACAGTACATGATTACTAGGTTAATTCCCGGAATGGCGGGACTATCATATGTTGAAAGACTGGAGCGACTAGGCTTGTATACACTGGAATTTAGAAGGATGAGAGGGGATCTTATCGAAACGTATAAAATTATTAAGGGCTTGGACACGTTAGAGGCAGGAAACATGTTCCCAATGTTGGGGGAGTCCAGAACAAGGGGCCACAGTTTAAGAATAAGGGGTAGGCCATTTAGAACTGAGATGAGGAAAAACTTTTTTAGTCAGAGAGTTGGGAATCTGTGGAATTCTCTGCCTCAGAGGGCAGTGGAGGCCAATTCTCTGAATGCATTCAAGAGAGAGCTAGATAGAGCTCTTAAGGATAGCGGAGTCAGGGGGTATGGGGAGAAGGCAGGAACGGGGTACTGATTGAGAATGATCAGCCATGATCACATTGAATGGCGGTGCTGGCTCGAAGGGCCGAATGGCCTTCTCCTGCACCTATTTTCTATTGTTTATTGTCTATTACAATCGAGCCGTCCAAAGTTCATTAGTGATTGGAGCAGAATCAGGCCACTCAGCCCATCGAGTCTACTCTGCCATTTAATCGTGGCTGATCTACCTCCCTCTCAACCCCATTCTCCTGCCTTCTCCCCATAACCCCTGACTCCCGTACGAATGAAGAATGTATCGATCTCCGCCTTAAAATTACCCACTGACTTGGCCTCCACAGCCTTCTGTGGCAACGAATTCCACAGATTCACCACCCTCTGACCAAAGAAACTCATGATCAAAGTTATGCCTCTGTCCCAGGCAGTGGGGAGAGCTTTGGACAATGTCAATTGTCTCGTCCGCCTGTGAATCTCACCTGGAGGCGTACCAGATGTTCAAAATAAAAAGAAGCAAAGGTTTATTTTATGCACATTGAATTGAATTGAATAAATTTTATTCGCCAAGTATGTACACATACAAGGAATTTGCCTTGTAGGAAAATAACTGCTGATGCCGGTTAAAATCGAAGGGTAGTCACAAAATGCTGGAGCAACTCAGCGGGCCAGGCAGCATCTCGGGAGAGAAGGAATGGGTGACGTTTCGGGTCGAGGCCCTTCTTCAGACTGATGTCAGGGGAGGGGGTGGGACAAAGGTAGGATGTATAAGGAGACAGGAAGACAGTGGGAGAACTTGGAAGGGGGAGGGGATAGAGAGGGACAGAGGAGCTATCTGAAGTTAGAGAAGTCAATGTTCATACCGCTGGGGTGTAAACTGCCCAAGCAAAATATGAGATGCTGTTCCTCCAATTTGCGCTGGGCCTCACTCTGACAATGGAGGAGGCCCAGGACAGAAAGGTCAGACTGGGAGTGGGAGGGGGGAGTTGAAGTGCTGAGCCACCGGGAGATCAGGTTGGTTAAGGCGGACTGAGCGAAACGATGGTTTGGTCTCGCCGATGTAGAGAAGTTGACACCTGGAACAGCGGATACAATAGATGAGGTTGGAGGAAGTACAGGTGAACCTCTGCCTCACCTGGAAAGATTGTTTGGGTCCTTGGATGGAGTTGAGGGGGGAGGTAAAGGGACAGGTGTTGCATCTCCTGCAGTTGCAGGGGAAAGTACTTGGGGAGGGGGTGGTTTGGGTGGTTTGGGACGAGTGGCCTTGGTGCTCTGTTCGCAAGTAACAACACGACATACAGTAAACAATTAAGAATAAAACATAAAACATTAAAACTTTAAGAATAAAACATTATAATTTAAACATGTGAAGAATAAAATAAAAAACCAGAGCAAAAGGAGGCTACAGACTTGGATGTTGAGTAGAGCTGGTGCCAAACATAGGCAGGTGGGACTAGTGTAGATGGGACAAGTTGGTCAGTGTGGGCAAGCTGGGCCCAAGTAGCACTCTATAACGATGAATTTCTTTAGCCAGAGGGCAGTGAATCTGTGGAATTCATTGCCACATACTTGGCCAATAAACTTATTCATTCATTCATTCATTCATTCATTCATTCATTCATTCATTCATTCATCTACCTGTGACACCACTTTGCACCGACCCGCCAAAACCCCTCTCTCCACAACACTCCTATATACAAGGAATGTGCCTTGGTGCTCCGCTCACAAATGACAACACAAACATACAGTTAACAATTAAGAATGAAGCATAACCACATCAAAACAATAAGGATACACCATTACGGTCTAAACATGTGGGTGAAAATAAACCAGAGCAAAAAAGAGACTACAGACTTTGGTTGTTGAGTAGAGTTACTGCTCGTGGTAAAACGCTGTTTTTATGTCTGGCTGTGGCTGCTTTGACAGTCCGGAGTCGCCTTCCAGAGGGAAGTGCTTCGAAGAGTTTGTGGCCAGGGTGAGAGGGGTCAGAGATGATCTTGCCCGCTCGCTTCCTGACCCTTGCAGTGTACAGTTGGTTAGGGTGTCAAGAAGGCTCTCGGCACACTGGTCTTTATCAGTCAGAATATTGCATGCAGAAGTTGGGAGTTCATGTTACAGTTACCAAAGATGTTGGTGAGGCCACACTTAGAGAGTATTGCGTTCAGTGCTGGTCACTGATTAAGGGATGAGCCATGGGGAGACTTATAGCAGGCTCGGGCTTTATTCCTTGGAGCGCAGGAGGATGAGGGGAGATTGGGCGGCACGGTAGCGCAGCGGTAGAGTTGCTGCTTTACAGCGAATGCAGCGCCGGAGACTCAGGTTCGATCCTGACTACGGGTGCTGCACTGTAAGGAGTTTGTACGTTCTCCCCGTGACCTGCGTGGGTTTTCTCCGAGATCTTCGGTTTCCTCCCACACTCCAAAGACGTACAGGTATGTAGGTTAATTGGCTGGGTAAATGTAAAAATTGTCCTAGTGGGTGTAGGATAGTGTTAATGTGTGGGGATCGCTGGGCGGCACGGACTTGGAGGGCCGAAAAGGCCTGTTTCCAGCTGTATATATATGATATATGATATGATATGATCTTATAGAGGTGTACAAAATCATGAGAGAAATAGATTGGGAAAAAGCACAGAGTCTTTTGTCCAGAGTAGGGGAATCGAAAACCAGAGGACATAGGTTTAAGGTGAGGAGGGAGAAATTTAATGGGAACATAGAAACATAAAAAATAGGTGCAGGAGGAGGCCATTTAGCCCTTCGAACCAGAGTCTGAAGAAGGGTCCTCGACCCAAAACGTCCGGCAATCGTAAGGTATCTTGTCCTGAAGCGCCACCTATCCATGTTCTTCAGAGATGCTGCAAGACCTGCTGAGTTACTCCAGCACTCTGTGTCATTTTGTGTATTAATTGGCATCTGTAGTTCTTTGTTTCTACATGATGTCAAAACCAACTCTGATGACGTGCAAGTTTGTTGGTTAATTGACTTCTGTAAATTGTCCTCATTGTCTAGGATAGAACTAATGTGCAGCTGATGGTTGGTCAGCAGAGACTCGGTGGGCTGAAGAGCCTGTTTCCACACTGTATCTCTAAACTCACCTAAAACTAAATAATTCAACACAGTCAACATTACCCATAATCTGACTTTTTTTTCCCTTCTGAGCTCATTTCAAGACATAACGTTGATCTGGTTGGTTATCCTGTGGAAGAAAGTTCCTTTGCTGCAGTTTCTTCATTGGTTTAGGTTTGAAAAGCTTTCTTCTTTCGCATGCTATCCAAACAGATCGTATAAAATGTATAAAAGGACTGGACAAGCTAGATGCAGGCAGGAAAAATGTTCCCAATGTTGGGGGAGTCCAGAACCAGTCTAAGAATAAAGGGGAGGCCATTTAGAACTGAGGTGAGGTGAGAAGAAACTTTTCCACCCAGAGAGTTGTGAATTTGTGGAATTCTCTGCCACAGAGGGCAGTGGAGGCCAATTCACTGGATGGATTTAAAAGAGAGTTAGATAGAGCTCTTGGGGCTAGTGGAATCAAGGGATATGGGGAGAAGGCAGGCACGGGTTACTGATTGTGGACGATCAGCCACGATCACAATGAATGGCGGTGCTGGCTTGAAGGGCCAAATGGCCTCCTCCTGTTCCTGAAACACTTTCTCTGGTTCTATGTGTACTGAGAAACAGTTAAAAGATTTGTTCTTTTGCATGCTATCCAAACAAATCAGATAATACCATACATATCTGCCTGGACATAATCCATATCCCTGCATAGCCATGTGCCAACATTCATCAAGCCAAACAATTGAAGAAGAATTTCTCATTGTCTATCCTGCCTTACAATCCGAGTTTAGAGATACAGCGCGGAAACAGCCCCTTCGACCCACTGGGCCCCGCGCCGACCAGTGATCCCCGCACATTAACACTATCCTACACCCACTGGGGACAATTTTTACGTTTACCAAGCCAATTAACCGGCAAACCTGCACGTCTTTGGAGTGTGGGAGGAAAACGAAGATCTCGGAGAAAAACCCACGCAGGTCACGAGGAGAACGTGCAAACTCCGTACAGACGGCACCCGTAGTCGGGTTTGAACCCGGGTCTCCGGCGCTGCATTCGCTGTAAGGCGGCAACTCTACCGCTGCGCTATTTCTTCTATTGAACTATTCCTTCTCAACACACCGCCTCTGTTAAAAGTAATTCTGTCTCCACCACCCGGCAGCGCTCTCTCATTGTAAAAAAAAAACTTACCCTGGACATCAACGCTGTGATCTTTAGTACTTGATATTTCCCTGCTGGGGAAAAAGGTTCTGATTGTCAACCTATCTCAGCCTTGCATCATTTATCATCATTAGGCCTCTAATATCATCATTAAGCCTCTAATCATCTATCAGGCCTCTGTTAATGGGATAATCTTGAACTATGTGAACGTGAACTTGAGAGGGGATCTTATCGAAACTTATAAGATTATTAAGGGGTTGGACACGTTAGAGGCAGGAAACATGTCCCCAATGTTGGGGGAGTCCAGAACAAGGGGCCACAGTTTAAGAATAAGGAGTAGGCCATTTAGAACGGAGATGAGGAAAAACTTATTCACTCAGAGAGTTGTGAATTTGTGGAATTCTCTGCCTCAGAAGAGGCTGATTCACTGGATGCATTCAAAAGAGAGTTAGGTAGAGCTCTTAGGGCTAGCAGAATCAAGGGTTATGGGGGGCAGGAATGGGGTACTGATTGTGGATGATCAGCCATGATCACAGTGAATGGCGGTGCTGGCGCGCAGGGCCAAATGGCCTCCTCCTGCACCTATTGTCGATTGTCTATTCAAGCCAATGGCCTTGTCAACGTAAAGGTCTCCTCACCTGACTCTGTCATGACCTGCAGAATTTCCCTCGTATTTGAGGCAGCGTTTTTTTTAACGATGCGTCTTCCTTGCTCTGCACCGAGTTAAACTCGATGAGGACATCCGCTGGCTTCTGCCTGCAATGGTTTCACCACTGGCTGACCTGAGACGGGCAGCTTTGTTGACATCAGAGGCCTGGGGGTTTCAGCAGACCATTCTCCATGACCTTTAGATTTCTGCTGCCCGAAGCTGTGTGAATCTCTTCACAGAGACGGGTTCAACGCTGATCCTCTCCGTGACGAGTTACTCCCCTTGCCATTTGTACAGCTCTGGCCTGGGCACTCTCTCTCTCTCGCCTTTTACTTTTAACGTTCCTTGTGGGCTTGATGTTGACGAGAGGTGATTATTCCTCTTCATTTTCCTCAAATCAAACCATCCCAGGAAGGATTTGTCAGTGTCGATCTTGCATTGTGACCCCGGGTGTTGAACTCTGCCTTTTATCCAATACCCCACTGTGGAATTCTCTGCCTCAGAAGGCAATGGAGGCCAATTCTCTGGATGCTTTCAAGAGAGAGCTAGATAGAGCAGCGATCCACGCACATTAACACTATCCTACACCTACTAGGGACATTCAAGAAAGAGCTTGATAGAGCGCTTAAGGATAGCGGAGTCAGGGGGTATGGGGAGAAGGCAGGAACGGGGTACTGATTGAGAATGATCAGCCATGATCACAAGGAAATGGCAGACGAGTTGAACCGGTACTTTGGATCTGTCTTCACTAAGGAAGATACAAGCAATCTCCCAGATGTTCTAGTGGCAAGTGACGGAGGAACTGAAGGAAATCCACATTAGGCAGGAAATGGTGTTGGGTAGACTGATGGGACTGAAGGCTGATAAATCCCCAGGGCCTGATGGTCTGCATCCCAGAGTACTTAAGGAGATGGCGCTAGAAATTGTGGATGCATTGGTGATCATTTTCCAACGTTCTATAGATTCAGGGTCAGTTCCTGTGGATTGGAGGGTAGCTAATGTTGTCCCACTTTTTAAGAAAGGAGGGAGAGAGAAAACAGGAAATTATAGACCAGTTAGTCTTACATCAGTGGTGGGGAAGATGCTGGAGTCAATTATAAAAGACGAAATTGCGGAGCATTTAGATAGTTCCGAGTCAGCATAGATTTACGAAGGGGAAATCATGCTTGACTAACCTTCTGGAATTCTTTGAGGATGTAACTAGGAAAATTGACAGGGGAGAGCCAGTGGATGTGGTGTACCTTGACTTTCAGAAAGTTTTCGACAAGGTTCCACATAGGAGATGAGTGGGCAAAATTAGAGCACATGGTATTGGAGGTAGGGTACTGACATGGATAGAAAATTGGTTGGCAGACAGAAAGCAAAGAGTGGGGATAAATGGGTCCCCTTTCAGAATGGCAGGCAGTAACTAGTGGAGTACCGCAAGGCTCGGTGCTGGGACCGCAGCTATTTACAATGTACATTAATGACTTGGATAAGTGTGAGGTTATCCACTTTGGTGGTAAGAATAGGAAGGCAGTGTATTATCTGAATGGTGTCAAGTTAGGAAAAGGGGATGCTGCCTGACCTGCTGAGTTACTCCAGCATTTTGTGAATAAATAGCATACTTAGAAGATACTTGAGCGGCACGGTGGCGCAGCGGTAGAGTTGCTGCCTTCCAGCGAATGCAGCGCCGGAGACCAGGGTTCGATCCCGACTACGGGTGCTGTCTGTACGGAGTTTGTACGTTCTCCCCGTGACCTGCGTGGGTTTTCTCCGAGATCTCACACTTCAAAGACCTACATGTTTGTAGGTTAATTGGCTTGGTGTATGTGTAAATTGTCCCTAGTGTGTGTAGAGTAGTGTTAATGTGTGGGGATCGC